>NW_027176483.1:18779658-18869658 GCF_023349555.1 Cebidichthys violaceus | reverse complement strand
ATTATGCAAAGATGCAGAGAAAACCAAATATAGATATACATCAAACTGTGAAACTGCAAACAGTGAACAGAGCCATCAAACACATAGAACACACATCAAACACACACGCACACGCACACACACACACACACACACACACACACACACACACACACACACACACACACACACCAATGTTTGTACTGCATGTCCCTGACATCAGTTACCTGGCAACACCGAGGGCTTTCTACAAAGCGGTACAAAACGACTTGCCGATATCTTCCGTTTGTCTCCGGCTCTAATTTCTGTCTCCACTCTTCTCTCTTTCCTTAAGTCTCCATCTAAACAACTGCAACGGCACCTTTAATACGCCACAGTATGAAAACATCTTCTCTTTCAAACCGACTGGGGTCATCTTGTGCTAGTAAGCTGTTACTCCGTTGCCCTGGGATGTCCCGACAGCCGAGGTCCCTAACTAGAGCTCTCCTCAGCACTGAGAGTACAGACTGTGACAACACTGCAAAGCTTGCAGCATTATCATTCATATAGGCCTTTTATCATGGGAGAAAGAACGGACTCACTGAATGTAGCTTTTTTTTCTTTATCTACAGTCAGGTCCATAAGTATTTGGACTGTGACACCATTTTTCTAATCTTGCTTATTTACACAACTCCAATGGATTTGAAAGTAATCAGTCAATGTGGTTGAAGTGTCGACTTTCAGCTTTAATTCAACGTCTAAAACAAAACAATCACAATGACCGTTTAGGAATTACAGTCATCCCCATTTTCAGAGGCTCAAAAGTAATTGGACAAACTAACATAATTGTGAATATAATCATTATTTTTAATACTTGGAGGAAAGTATTCGGTAAGTGAAAAGCTGCTCACTTGGGTAGAGATCAGGTGACTGACTTGGCCATTGAAGAATATTCCATTCCTTTGCCATAAGAAGCTCTTGGGTTGTTTTTACAACGTGTTTTAGGTCTTTATCCATCTGCACTGTGAGGCGCCATCCAATCAGTTTAGTATCATTAGTCTTAATCTGAGCAGACAGTTCAGCCCTAAACACCTCAGAACTCATTCTGCTGTGACATCATCAATGAACACCAGTGACCCTGTTCCATTGGCAGCCATACACGCCCATTCAAAGCACTGCCTCCACCATGTTAAACAGATGATGTGGTTTGCTTTGGATCATGAGCCGTTCCTTTCCTTCTCCACACTTTTCTCTTCTAATCATTCTGGTACAAGTTCATCTTGGTTTCATCTGTCCAAAGAGTCTTTTTCTGAAACTGGTCAGTGTTTCAGATGTTTTCTGTCAAAGTCTAATGAGGCCTCCCTGTTCTTCAGTGTCACCAGTGGTTTGCACCTTGTTGTAAACCTTCTGTATTTAGATTCATGAAGGCGTCTCTTGATTGTAGTCTTTAACAATGGAACGCCTACCTCCTGCAGAGTGCTCTTGACTTCAGTAGATGTTATGAAGGAGTTTTTCTTCACCACGGTACACCAATGTTTTGAACCTAATAATGTTCTCCTTCACTTGCATTGACACCTTTCTGGTCCGCATGCTGAGAGTTCCAAGAGCCAATTACCAACTGCAAATCAAACATCTTGAATCCTATTGTTGGCATCATTTGTCATGAAATAGTGACAGAATAGAACACATCTGGCCATCAAACCGTTTATCAGACAATTGTCCAATTACTTTTGAGCCTCTGAAAATGTGGATGACTGTGTAAAAGTGTCTGTAATTCCTAAACAGTCATTGTGATTTTTTTTTATTTTAGACGTTGAATTAAAGCTGAAAGTCTACACTTCAACCACACATTGACTGATTAGTTTAAAATCCATTGGGGTTGTGTAAATAAGCAAAATTAGAACAATTGTGTCACAGTCCAAATACTTATGGACCTGACTGTATTTAGCCTTTACTAATGAAGGGTACCTCATGATTTATGATTACCGTATCTAAGATCGGTTGATTGTTTTTCACTAAAAAGGATGTTCATGTTTTCACTAAAAAGGATGTTCATGTTTTCACTGATCCGGTGTTTGGTTTTATATGAAACCAGTTTGAACATTTTCACACCGGTCCAACGCTACCAGTTGGGCGAGGTAGTATTTTTTGTTTCTGAAAATGATCCAATAAAACCTGACATTTTAAAATACTTAAAAAAACATTCATTCATGTTAATGAACTGTATTTTCTGCCAGTTGAGACGCAGACAGAAAAGAGAGCCCGGGTTCTTACCCCCCTGCGGCGTCGGACGCTCGGAGGTCGAAGCATCTGTCACGGTGACTCTGTGACCCTCGGCAACTTTCACAGCCACCGCTCGGCAGATCGCCCCAAACTTCCTCTCCAGGGAGCGCACACCCGCCTCACGGGTGTAACTAAAATAAAATAACAAGCACAAGCACACACACACACACACACACACACACACACACACACACACACACACACACAGATGAATACAATTATCTGGAGGATGAGGTTTCATTGGTGCGGTAGCTTCGGCTGCTGGGTTTGTATCAATGATCGGTGTGCAGCAGGTATGTGATCAGGAACACAAAACGTAGGAAAACCAGTTGATTTTAAAACGAGCTGTCGCTTTGGTCTGACCTGCGGTGCCCCTCCAGGGCCTTACATTCCTGAAAGTTTGTATTCGTCCTGCATTATGAAAGAACAAATCAACAAAGTCTTAACCATTCCAAATATACTACATTTATATTCTTAAATGCCTGAAGTCCTGACAAAAAATATCATCTCATGCTATGTGTGAGGACACTTTTGTTCACTTTGACTTAACCCCAAATCACAAGGAACTCATCTGTTTCTTGTTGTTTTTAAAGAAGCAAAGCCAGTAAAATCAGGAGTATGCCTCTAAAGATGAGCACCAAAGCTGTATGCTGTTGGCCGTTTCTATAGTTACCAGCCTGGAGCGAGGGAAGTGTTGTACAGAAGGTCTGCCGGCCATCTGAAACGACTGAGAGCCTGTGTATCAGCAGCTCCATGTTTGCCGATATATGTTTGAAACATGCCAGACAGTTTGATCAGGCTGTCGTGTAGGTAGGTTGTAATTACAAATATTACTATTAAAGGTTACTATCTGGTTGAGAGACGTTCCATCTGATCAAAAGGTCTGATCACTGCTCATCATTCCAAACAAATAGCCGTCGAACCACTCGCCATCTTCTGATGACCAGAAGTGGAATTCCAAGTCAGCCTCAGATCCTAGAGCGCTCCGCTCCACTCATCACACATCTGTCCTATCGCAGGCTAAATGCAGAAGCATGTAATAATGTCCATATACATCTGGGAAATGTATTCAATATTAATGCGATGTTCATATGATGTTTCCATGATCCGCCTCCACATGAAATCCAGAACCAGGATTTCATGGATCAGACTGCTGCAATAAAATGAGAGGTTTCTTAATAAGGGAAACACTACCGCTCTCATCCACAGGGACCGCCAAAATCAATATATAAAATGACTACTACTTTACTTACTTTAAATTAAATTCATTACTTTAAATCAAGCTAGTTTCCTTTTTTCACTCCGTATGTTTTTTCATGAATATTTGTGTGTACCTGCTGATTATATCCTGTGTGGTGTCCTGTGGAATATGCAGCTGTTGAGGTGTTAATCCATGCTGCTCCAGCTGGTTTGGGATCAGGTGACGGTGAGCTATCTCCACCTTCTCCTCCTGAGTGTAGCCTGAAACACGAAAGCACACACACACACACTTCGACAAAGCCTTCCCTCAGAGCAGTAAATCATACTATCTGATTACATTAAAAGAGAACTTGTGCCAAAGCAGGATACGGAATTTCGCAGCCTCAAGCGGAGATGAGGAGCAGCCTTCAGACGGCTCCCTTTGGAGCCACAAAAGGGTTTCTACAATGTGTAACCCATATGCAGTACAGTGTACATTCATCATTTCTGTGTCATCCCTGTCTTTACACCGTGTATGCATGAAAAATAAACTAAAATAAAATAAAACAACGTAGCGGTAGGAACTCAAGTTGCAGGAGTCCGTAGCTGGTACGGTCAGTTTGGGAGGTGCACATTTAGCAGCTAACTGTATGAGACAGTGTGTAATACAGAGGAACAAAAACAATGCAGCAGGCATTACAAAGGAAACATCTGTACCTGACGATACGTTATAATGCAAGTTACCATCTACAGTTCGTTTGTCTCCGTCCCCTCAACATTGTCACTGTGCAGGTCTATTGCGATCTTCTCCTCAGAGACATGGATTTACTACAGGTTGTGATTCTTAAACATAACACTGTGCCATCAAACTGTGGTGATATTACAGGTGTCGTTTGGTTAATTCAATCTCCGCTTCAAAGGTTTTTGGTAGTTCACGGTGACAGAAAGTGCAAAATAACATGGACTATATCGTGTGAATAAGTTACAAATTACTACTCAGGCATTGAATAATAATATTCATAAAATATATATCATCTTTACATCTAATAGTAATACAACCTATGAATGAGTGGTTGGGGTTCGTGATTGGATACGCAGCTGGACACAGTGTTGACTGACTACACTGCAGAAACCTCAATAATACAGATGCACTCAGTTTGGGAATTGCCTTGTCACCAGAACAAAGAGTTTGGCTTCGAGATCAAATAGAAACGGCAAAGATGACTCCTGAGAGTGACTCTTTGCACCTAAACTCACCTGGTACCTGCAGCACCTCCATCCTGTCCAGCAGGGCAGGGGGAATGGTCGCCGTGGTGTTTGCAGTGGCAATAAAGAGCACTTGGGAGAGGTCAAAGGCCACATTGAGGTAATGGTCTGTGAAGCTGTGGTTCTGCTCTGGGTCCAGGACCTAAGGGAATATAGAGAGACTGTTTCACTGTGCGTGTTTTCAGTGATTAGTCAAACTATATTTAATTCATCTCAAATAGCTGGTTGGTTCACAGAACAAACAGAGGAACACAAACATTAAAAAAAAACAGTTTAAAACTTGGTGAAGAAGCAAACCAAATGCTTAGTAGCAATTTTAGCAAAGGTTAAGGTCTACCGGTTGAAAGCATGTAAATATTAAGGCAGGAATTCAAAAACAGAGAAGACATCTGATACTCATGGAAGAGGATCGGGACTCAAATCCATTCTTCACATGCGGCCCTAATCCTCTCCCCGAGATACAACAGCACGGCGTCCTGGAGAGAAAATCAGAGCTGACCTCAAGCAGTGCAGCCGCCGGGTCTCCTTGCAGGCTCTTCCCCAGCTTGTCCACCTCATCCAGCAGGATCACAGGATTATTTACGGCAACCGTCTTTAAACCGTTGATAATGCGGCCAGGCATGCTTCCTACATATGTGCGTCTGTAGAAAATGAGAATGGTTTGAAGTGATC
The DNA here is from genome assembly GCF_023349555.1 of Cebidichthys violaceus. Taxonomy (NCBI): domain Eukaryota; kingdom Metazoa; phylum Chordata; class Actinopteri; order Perciformes; family Stichaeidae; genus Cebidichthys; species Cebidichthys violaceus. The sequence continues at coordinate 18,864,300 of NW_027176483.1, read as the reverse complement.
TGCTGTGTAAATAGTGACAACAGAGAACATTGACATTCTTATTGTATCATGCCAGGTTGACATGCTGGTCGCGCTCTTGTCGACTTATTGCATGACCACATGCAGACACAGAGTTCTCACAAAGTTCAAACTCGAGCAAGCGTGAAATGTGCAATTTCTCAGGTTCAAAGAAAGGATATAAACGAAACAACAGTCTACCTTTCAGAGGATTCATCTATTTGTTAAACAAATTAAATAATTATCTGAAAAAAAGAAAACATTTATCCCTTACTCTCCTGCTGTTGGTTAGCGAGACACGTGTTTCTCATCTGGCTTTTAAGAAGGTGTCTCAACTCGGTCCTGTTCGCCTTTAAAACACCAGGATCAGCTCTGCAACCTGAGATGAGTGTGAGTGTGTGTGTGTGTGTTTTGATAGAGATAACACTCAGGACTAAGGCTATAAACAGGCGGATCAAAGGCGGGCTGCGTGATCCGACTGCCGAACTCTCATGACTTCTTGACTGACTCGGGTTACAAAGGATACTGTGTGAGTGTGAGTCAATCAATAAACTCCAGTTAATTATGATGTTGTTGTGTGAGTTGCAGTAAACTTTACTTAATGTATGATGTGAGAAAAAACAAACGCAGTAATCGTTTTTTTTTTCCACCATCGATGTATATTTTGTAAAGCGTACATTTATGGTTGTCGAATAAAAATTCATTCAATTCCCCAAAGATGAAGACTGTTGTACTTTTCACCGAAACAGCCGACGCCCATCTGAGAGTACGGCATAATTGATAATTGATTTTGTAAAAGAGAACACCAGGGGCGGGTACGTCATGCCAGGCGTTTCTATCCAAGGCGCTTCGTGAGAGAGGGCATAAGATGTGACGTGGTGGGAGAAAACTTGGCCGAATGCTGAAGATTGTATCGATGCTAACACGTCTGTGGATTGTTTGGGGTTTTTTCCTCTTCTGCGCCTTTCCTTAAATTTGAGTATTTCATTTGTGACACATTTAGAACCTTTTGTTCATCACTGCCAGCAATTTCATGTTGCTAATGCAGCTTTTACTGCAGCATTTCTGGCTATGATTATTTCTTTTTTCTACTGTACATGACTCACTTACTCTTAGAGAGTATGTTGCCAGATATGCACACATGTGAGTGCTTTACAGTAAAAGGACTAACTATGGTGCTAATTGTTTGATGTAGGTGTGTTGCTATGTTACGAGTCGCTGTTGTTAGCAATTCCACGATAACATATTTCATTACTCCTCTCCAATAGCGCGGTACAGCGATGACGTATTTTTATAGGCCAGCCCGGAAGTGAGCATCCCACAGGTTCCCTCGACGAAAAAGCCAATGGGCGTGAGGGGTGAATGCTATCTGGAGGGGTAAAAAGCTAACATTAGCCCATAAATAAACTACCCAACCAGGCTGTTAAGGCGGACTAGTCGGCATGATGGAGTTTTTGCAGTCTCATTTCGCCACAGACAAGTAAAAGCTTCAAAATTCACGAGAGGGGTATCTACTGATGAATGTTATATTGTAGAACCAAACATTCAAATCTCTAAAGCTTGTGTTAACCACAGACCATTTTTCGGGCATCTAACCAAAAAGGCATTTAAAAAACCTGTTGCCGTCCAGACGAGGGACCCAGATGTGCAGAAATGCTGACTCATTCCCGGATGTTAGGACTCATTCCTGCACCACTCTATAGGAGTCTTTTAAGAAAAACAACCAAAGACCTGTGTTGTCCACTACTGCTGCGGCTATAGACTCTCCAGTAGAGATGATATCTTACGATACCTGTGTCCACGGATGTCAGACTGGTCACAGACGCCTCCCAAAGCGATGCGGTGGAACTCTCTGCCCAGGGTCCTGGCTATGGAGCGTCCTACACTGGTCTTCCCAACTCCTGGGGGCCCCACAAAGCAAAGGATGGGTCCCTGAAGACAAAAGCACCGGCATGAAACTCACAGATAAATATGAGGTACATTAGAGAAATCCCTGACTTTTTGTCTTTCTAAGACACACCTTCAAAGAAGCCTTCAGCTGTCGAACAGCCAGGTACTCCAGCACGCGTCTCTTCAGCTTGTCCATGGCATAGTGATCGTTGTCCAATAGAGTGCGAGCAGCTTGGATGTCCAGGCAGTCTGAGGAGTGTGTGTGTGTGTGTGTGTGTGTGTGTGTGTGTGTGTGTGTGTGTGATGAATGTGGAAGAGATGGATGGATCCCAGAGAGAGGGAGAAAACATTTGCGTTAGTAAAGACAGTGACAAAGACAGTGAGGTGGGAGTAGAGAAAGAGGGATGAGTGGAATTTGAGAAAGTGAGGTGGAAGAAGAGGAGAGTAGAAACAAGCTTTTATTTAATTAATTTTTTTATAGGACACACAACCCTCCAAAATTGTGAGATGAAACACTTGCAGGACATACTTTGGTTTTGACTCCTGACCCTGCAAACGCACGAACCCTGAAGTCTCTACTCATGTGAGGTTATCTGTAATTGAGGCAGTCTGCGGTCACCAGCAAAGACAAAGCAAAGACTGAGTCTCACACATGTGCGACTTTGTCAGTTTGTGAAATCCATTTGCAGGGATACTGATATTCTGATACTGTGGTCGACCACCACAGATACATTATATCTTTGTGTGGCTTCTGTTGGGGAAATATTATTGCCTTGGACTTTTGATGGAAACAACTTTGGTTTCACATTTGGACATGAGTGATAGATACAGGATGTGAGACTTCTAAGAGGCGTAAAGTACGTCATCTAAAGCTGCATTAAGAAATGATTTGACAAGGAAGGGGCAGCAGAACGCGCTGTAAACGCAACACTGACATCAGCTTTTGAAGTTATGGCTCATATGTCAGCAAACAGCATATACAGTATGGAGCAAAATTAGCTATATATATATATATAATATAAGTTTAATATTCACTCTCCACTAGCTGTTGTTTGAAGTAGCTGACTCTTTACTTGATAAATGCCACACTGTGTTCACCAGCGAGTTGTCTTTGACTTTCTCTCTCTCTGCTGTTTGGTGCCAAGCAGGCAACATGCAGTGAGTTAATCACAGTATTCTTTTACTGGAAACAGCTGTGGATGGAAACTGTGTGAGACTGGATGAGAGTGGTGAGACTGAGCCAAAACAGTAAAAGTTGTGAGCCGGTAAAACTAAACAAATGAGCTACAACACTCCTTAGGCTGCATTCACACTAAATCAGGGTTTGCAGTGTCAAACGCCAGTAATCCCATTCATGTGAATGTGGCTAGTGAGGTTAGGCTGCGGCGGTGGGGACAGCAGGCGATGGCAAAAAAAAAAAAAACGAAACAAAATGAAAAGCTGAAACAGAATCAACCATTGGAGAAACATAAAGCGATGTCACGCTGCAGTGGCCAATCCCGTAACCGCAACCGAGTCTAGTGACAATTTCCTGCGGCTTCATCACAAGAGACATCTTTCACATTACACCTCGTCATAATACAAATATTGATGAGTGCAGCAGAGTTTCAGTATAAATGACTACACTGTGGATATATCGGAGCAATCCGAGTTAAGGGTATGAATAAATATGAGAGGCGACCTCAGTAACGAATGCATCAAAACACCTGACTGGTGAAATAAAATGATTTGATCATATTAATTGGCGTTTAATATTTAAATGTGTAAAAATCTAATACCATCATTTGGTCATTGTATTAATCTCATACAGTATCTGAGGCATGTGACATATGTGGCTTGTGGACCTGGACTGGACTCTTTGTTTACCTTTGGTGCTTTTGCTCCACGGCAACTCTACCATCAAATCCAAGTAGTTTCTGGTCAGAGAAAATTCAGGCATGGACTGAGGCATCTTCTTCAATCTGAAAACAGATGAATGACATTTTGGACTATTTTGCTTCCAAAACATGTTTTCTCTCAGGCAAATGGAAAAAAAAGAAAAAGACATTTAGGTGTTTATCTAGGTCTTTGTATATTTATGTCTGAAGATTTCTCCTAAATTCAACAAAAGTTAGCATAAAATAATGCCTCATTTGCATATTTAAACATAACATTTTGGACTAATCACCTGTCCAAAAACGTTGGATTCTTAATAAAACAAAATAATTCAGCTTTTTTTCTTTTGAAATTGAATTAGTGGTACATGATCTTGATTCACCATCAGCATGTGCCATTACTTTTACCAAAAATATTTGCTTTTTTTTTTTAAACAGTGCAATCAAAAGGTAAAGTTTGCCCAAGAAAGCTACTGCAAATAAAGGAATATTTTAAACTGCAGATGTTAAATAATTACATTTCACAGATAATTATAGATGATTAGGACAGAGAGAACACACATGACAGGGCAAGTTCACCTCTTGAGCTCTTTGAGGCAAACTCTGAGTGCGGCTTCAGGCATCTTGGCCGCGTGGACCTTCTTTTCCAAGACTGCAGTGTCATCGCCATCCTCATCTTCAGCTTCCTCATCCAGGTTGAACCGCCGGCCCGGGAGCACTCCACCTTTACGCACTGATAACACCTGAACGGATGAGACACACGGAGAGGTGAACAGGCATATAAATACAGACATGGTTGAAAGGAAAAGGATACATGAAAATGTTTGTTACCCTCTTCTCCTTTTCAGGACTGACTTTCCTGGTTTTCTGCAGCAGTGTTAGTCCCTCTATCTGTCTGGTCAACATGGGCAGAGCTTTCTTAAATCGCTCCTCCAAGGTCAGCGCATCCAGGACCTTTCCAGCACACATGGAGATACAACAACCTCATTTCAAAAAACACTCACCTCAGGGAAAATGTTTACATTAAGCCCAATGTAATGTATCTAGTATTTGACGTTTTGTCTCACTGAGACTGTGGCAGATATCCCGATACACCCCTCCCCCTACAGATCCGACCCACGCACACGGAGAGCACCATCTCAAGGTCCGATTCACAAACTAATTTGTGCAGATAATGTTACAGCGCCCATACAGTTTTGCAGCTGATGCAATTTGATCGTCTTTGCATCTGTTTGCTATTATCCATGTGGCAAAGAAAAAAATGGTGCTAAGAGTCAAGAACACAGCAGGCAGAACAACGGCAGAGAGAGAAACCCGGGTCCTAACAGAGGCAGAGGCCCTCCTCAAAGATTAAGGCCAGGAATTTAAATTGACAGAGAGAAACCCTATTTTGGATTTCATATCCCAGTCTGTCTGTCAGTGCTTTCCAAATTACAGCATAAGACTGTAAAAGAACATGGCATGATTTGAAGCAAAAGAAAGGAAAGGAGGAAAAAAGACAACATCAGTCTGTGCCCGACATCCCGTACAAATTTTAAAAGGCAAAATTGCTAAAATTGCACAAATTGTCACTGTGATTAGTACAACATAATGTGAGTAAGATGCTGTAATCACATTATAAACCCTAGAATAAGTGTCTTTCAACCGTCTGTCACATCCCGTTTCTTCTTCTTTTTTTTAATAATAGTAATTAGTTTAAACGTTGGGTGACACAGACCCAACAGTTCACCTCACCTGTAGTTTCTCCTTGTTTGAGGTGCGGATCATGGAGGCTACCACATCAGGTAGAGTTTCCCTGGGCAGACTGTCCAGCAGGCGCCGGAACTTAGCCACCACTGGAACTGACATGTCCAACATACCTAACAACTACACACACACACACACACACACACACACACACACACACACACACACACAGAAATTTGATTTATGACACAATAAGGGTTATTTTTTTTATTATTTTTGTATTACTTCTTTTTTCCCTCTATTTAATTTAGATTTGCTCTTCTTTAAATGCTATTCATGTGTGTCTTTTTATATTGCCTTTGCGTTTCTTGCCTCTCTCTTATATAATGCACGTTGAAATGCTTTGTTGTACAAAAGTGCAAGACAAATAATTTTGCCTTGCCTAAAAATAATAAGACGAATGTTGCTTGTGATTAACTTTTGACATTCCAGAGTTCTCCAGGAGTTCTGGTACAGCTCAGGAACAAATCATTAAGCAAAGATTTACGATGAAACCTTTTCACTAAATGATGAATCATTACGTAAGTCATTTTGAGTTATAGACTTGTCGACTTAACACCAGCAAGATAAGATCAAATGAGAAAGATCTTCTTCATCCTGAGGGATACTTGTGAGCACAATGTGGCAAGGTAATGCTGCAATGCACCAGCAAGGGCAGAGAAGAATAACTACTATTCAATAGGAAGAACAAATGTAAACAATGCTGGACAACAAAACACTTCAAAAACATTTAGATCTTAGTGTTTTGGAGAATAACGGTGAATGTAAACATAACTTTTCTTTCTCTTTAAGAAACTCCACAGGACAACTTTAAAAAAAAGAGCCATATTTAACATTATTAATTATATATTATATTATTATCATAGCAGCAAACAACTATTTGCTATGTAAAGATATAGTGGAGTAATGTATAGCTGGGGTTGTACATCGACTCAGCTGCGTTGTCATTAGCGGCCCCGGTTAAGAGTAGTTAGTGACGAGTAGGCAGGCAGTCAATGGCAGAATAAAACAGGCAATAAAAAGGTGTTTTAAGAAAGCGTGAAACACTGTAACCACGAGAGGGCCTGCAAGCATGCAGCCAGAACTGGCAACCCAAAATATTGTGCAGTTTGCTGCAGCAGAATGAGAGACAAGCCGTGGACAGACACAGACCTGCACACTCACTCACGTGGACGTACACACACTCAAATACAAACCTCTGATGCAAGCACACACACACATGACCAATCTCATGATCTTCGTGGCGGAGATAATAACTAATCCTTTCAAGTTGTTTTTGTGGTAATGCCCGAGGTAAGAGGCTCAATTAGTCTCGGATGTAAGCAAGGAACAAGAACAACTTCATGGCCATTAGTGTGCCAGCAGCACTATCAGTCAAGCTTTGACACAAACAAATGTTATTATGTGTTCAGTAAATGACGAAAAAGACTAGGGTCACTGGGTGTTCAAATACAAGTGGAAAGGAAATATATGCTGTACATGCAAACAACCTTATGGCATATGCGACCGCAGAAGCTGGATGTGGAATCAACCCTAATTCTTTCACATTTGTCTTAATAAATGTCATACTGCTGTGAGTTCTCTGTAGGACAAACCTTCCAGTGTTCTTTTATATCGAGGACCATTACTAAACCCACATGAGATCTGAAGAGAAATGATCTGCCTGTGTTGAGGAATCATTTCCTCATCCGGAAAAAAAGACTCTGTAGAAAGTACCTCTTTCTACCATTTAATCTGTTTCATGTCACAACATATTATTGAATTATTTCATATTTCTTCCCTACCTCTGGTATGCCAAAAAAAAAACAAGGTAAATAAAAATAACACTATAAAGAAGACATTGTTTTGTAGCAGTAAATTGGGACATGTTTGGGGGACATTATGTGGTCCAACCATGATTGAGCCAAATCCTTTAACTTAATCAAGTCATCTGGAGATTTCTCTTTTTTCTTTTCTTGTTTACTACCTCTCTTTCTCTTCCACACACACACACACACACACACACACACACACACACACACACACACACACACACACACACACACACACACACACACCTACCTGTACAGCAGCCTGGTAGAACTTGTGGGACAGCTCCCCCAGCTCTCCATCTTTGGCCGTGGCACCCTCTGGTACCGGGGTCGTGTACTGCTCCAGTTTATCCAACTGCTCCACCTGCAATTCATTTTCAAATTAGAGAGGCACACTTTGACATCATCCACATTTTGCATGTGTTAAATACTAGAGTGACAGGTGTTTTGGTCCTATACAGCTATGAGTAAGGACGCCCCCAATCAGGAATGCACCTTTTGTCACGGTTTCATTGGAAATAGCAATATCAGGAGATTGAAGGTACCTTGTGGAGTTTTTGAGCACAGGTGCTGTTATGGAGTATTGTTTTTTCACAAAATGGGTCGCCGCTTTGGTTGTATCATGCAATCGCACAAAGACGCATTTCTACATGTGCACGAAAGAGGGTGACACACACACGACGCACTGCTGCTGGCTTCACACAGTCGGCAGCCCAAAGAAAACACTTTTTTTCTTTTCTTTTGCTTGTTTATGCTTACACAAAAACTCCACAGGGCACCTTTAAGTACAGGCTAACAATTTGCACTGGTCAGTTTAGTATTAAAGGTTCCCTGTTGGGTTAGAGACCTTAAGAACCACTATGGACCAACTTCTCTATGAATGGCTCCCAGTTTTGTTTCTCTCATGCATTTGCACAAGGACCCCCACAGGACACTTCTAATCATTTACCGTGAGACATCACAAGAATGATGATGGGGTTGTTGATCAAATGAACTATTGTCCGATTTTGAATGAAGGTTACCTCTGCCAGCACAAAGGGTCGCTCCTTCAGCAGACTCGACACACTAAAGCGGCACAATCCAGTGATGAGGAGGGTGTAGTGGGGCTTTGGCCAGTTGCTGCCCACCACCTGCACTGCTATCCCTGCTGTACCAATTCTACAGAGAGACAGAGAAAGTGAGAGTGAGACAGAGGAGGTGGGTGAGGACAGACAACTCACTGGAGGAAGCCTGTCCGGAGCTTCATAGCGGCGTTAACTCGTAGTAAACAATAATCGACCATGATTGTTTCAAGTTTGTTCGGATTCAGTCTTCACACTGTGGATCTGGTCAGGACCTCTCGATGACTTCCTGCTTCGGATCAGACAGCTGTATTACGATCAGCAGGTGTGCTGTAGTATGTGGTAGTTAGTCTGAGACGTAAGATCACCACAATTTCATCACTCCAACAGTTTCTTCAATGCTCAGCCTCTTAAAATATGACTGTGAGTGAGCATGACAGTGCAGCAGGACATTCTAGCTACGCATCCATTCACCGATCAGCAGCTTATGGCGATGGCGTCTGACTCAATAACCCCCTCCCACACACATACGAGAAGTGTTTCTGACTATGGGCTTGCCGTGGCTGGGACATACATTCCAGGATTTTATGTGAAGTGGCAGCCAACACAGAGTAGAAGCGTTTGTAGCGTTTAAAGGGAAAAGACGACTGGATAAACCAGCATCATATCGTTCTTTCCCCCTAACATACAGTATATGCCACATTGCTGTGGTTTACCCCAACAACTATAAGTTCCCCCTTCTGCATCCTGGAGCCTTTAACCGAACCGAACAAGCTATTTAGGAGCAGTGGGAGGCCGCAGCGCAGTGCTAAAATGTCAAGTTGGGTCCTTACCCAAAGTTTAGCACACTTTTCCAGTAACTGTGATTAAAAGAGAGACAAACTGTCCAGAGACGAACAATTGCTACTTAGTAACCAGGCTGACCTGGTAGACAGCTGGTTAAAGTCCACCTCTCTGCTCTTGGCTGCAGAGCCACTGCTAAACTGTCGACTTTCCTTTTTTTTTTTTTTTTTTTGCGATCAAACTTTAGTGCTTCAATACTGGAGGTTAGATTGTGTGCAACGGAAAATCATCAGCCTCCACAAATATATGTAATACACATGGATCATATTAAAATAAGTATACAAACATGTCATTTTTGTTTATCCACGCACGATATTCATAAACTGCCTGACAAAGGACTATTATTTGCCCCTTCCAGGCTTTAAAAATGATTGACAGACAGATAAGAATTCATAAAAATATAATAATGGGTTAACATGATTATACATCCTCATTATTTGTTATATGGGAAAGAGTATGAATGTTGCATTTAGACCTTGAGGGGGAAACCAGCGGTTTGTGCTCTAAAAAAAGCAACTTGTTTTGTAAAATTGGCACCTGTATGCCATTTCACATTTCACATGCCAATTCCCCAATTTGTCAGACTGCTGCCATGCTGAAATAGAGTGAGCCTAATGAGGACATGTTTTTCCTGGCAATGCTTGTGAGACAAACCACACGACATAACTTCATCCAATTTGTGAAGAGCGACTGTGGACTTCTCTGGGACAAATCACACACTGCAACTTCAAGGAATATGAACACAATAATACCTATTAGATTAAATATGACATATAATGACTTTTAGAAACACAACAAAGGAAAAAAAAAAAAACATCCGATAAGCTTCATTAACTCTGCCATGCCACTGAAAGGCCAGTTCAAGACCAAACCTTATGAAACCAGGCTACGTGTAGCCTACTTTAAACTGGGACACGTTGTTACCTAATGGTCCTCATGTATGTCTAAAATATGGCTGTATCAGTTTTGCCTTAAGAGTGGCCTTCCCTTCTCAAATTGTTTAATTTGATTTTAAAAACGTCTGAAAATACTTTTGGGGAGCCAAACTATGTCTCCCTCTTGTCCCCCAAGGTCTGTCTACGTGGAGGGGTCCAGTCACCTGGTATGAGTCTCACCTACAAAACAACATCAGCCCCCATTTGAATACCTTATTTAGCTAAATGTGTATTACTTGTGCAAGGTGGGTAGGTCGTCGGTGTCGTGTTCTGGGTCTCTGGTGTTGGGAATTACTCCTATGATTGTGCTTTTCAGAGAAGTCCCCTTCAACAGCCGCTGGCTGACCAGGTGCATGTTCCGCGGAGAGTCCACGGTGAACCTAACGGTGGAGCCCGGGAGGAGCACCCCTTCATGGCTCAGCAGCAGCGGGAGACGGCTCGGTATCTGAATTCCGTCGCCGGACTCCATTGTCCGTTGTTTCCAGAAACCAGGTCACTGTCTATGACACAACGCCTGCAAACAGATACTGTCAAATGGACCGGACAAGAGTACAAATTAAGACTTCCGAGTCGTATTTTCAAAATAAAATGCGCACTTACAAGCCGAACACACAATTAAGCTAACCACAAGTGTAAACGAAGCACAGGTTTGAAGATATTGTTTCTGAAGTTATATCTCGGTTGTTTTGTCATTTGGTCATTTTCGCACCGTTCTTTGCCCTGAAATGGAATATTTAGGATTTGTTCCGCTCTTACGCTGCTCTCTTTTACTTCTGGTGTGTTCTGGATAGGCTACGGCAAGTACACATGGACAAACTGTACTTTATTGCTGCAAAATAAATTGTGATCGATTCCAATGAGTGCACCGCTTTTTTGATATTTGTCCTATCTTTTGTATAGCCTGCAAAGTTAATGTTTATGTTTCAAGTGATAAGAAACAGAATAATAAAAAAGACCAGGTTATAAAATATGATTTATTGCTATAGCTTTAACTTCTAATTTCTGTCCAACATTATACAATAGTTAAATTAGCTCCACCCAACCATTGAAATGTTACTTACATGTTAATACAACAGCAATAATAATATAATCTGGCAGGGTCCAATATGCTGCATAATGAGTACTTTTACCACAACATTTCAAAGATGATACTTGTTTTTACTTGAGTAATGGGTCAACGCACAATAGGTAGGTTTGAAGGAAATAATTTGACCAATACAAGATTTAAAGACCTGCATTTTATTATGTAAAAAAATTGGACACATTGAAATAATAATGGCAGCGTATTTAAGGACTCACTTTAATAATCACTGGACACTACACACAGGGTTAGTTGATAAAAATAGCTATTTAATATTTATTTGTTTCATTAAAGTATTGTCACATAGCATAATACATTCAAAAAAAATAAATAAGTTCAATATCTTGTGTATAAAAAAACAGTTTCTAAAGACCACAGACAACAACCATCCATGTGTTTGCATTAATCATCTCTGTTGTTGCAGTCAGCTTTGGGAAACAGCACTTTATGTTCACAATAAGGGATCTTTGAATACACCTCTTATGTTTACAGACAGACAACCATACAGTTATATATGATTAAGTACAATACAAATACATGGGCTGCATTTAGAGCAATACACCAATAATTATCATTAATTTATTACATAATTAAAGCTGTTCTCTTTAAAGTTCCGTTCAGACCCGACTCAAGCAATTGCTGTGTATATAACATACTCATTAAACATTCTCCCCCTGAAGAGTGACACAAAGAGCCTTGGAAGACTTTATATGCAACAAACACCTGAAGATTACAAGTGAAACACCACATTACTTATTTAAATTGTGTAGTGTAGGTGCCATTTCATGTAATGCAAAATACAATTGTAGCTACTTTGTATATTTCATTTGTGGCTGATTTTTGATTGAATGTATATCTTCTTTCATTTTTGGTTAACACCGAAATCTTACAGCATAGTAGTCAGTTACTATGTCATTGAGTAATAATGAGTATGAGTGTACTCTTAAATGCTATGTTGAAAGAGAAATAAAAATCAATTTGCACAGGATTTTAAGTGTGTTTTTGAAAACAACGATGGTAACTGCTTTGGAAATATGCTATCATAATAAACACATTCGGCCCAAAGTAATGAAGAGATAATGAATCGGTACACTATAAACTGACTAAACCAGCAAGTCAGGATTTGCCGGCATTGAACCAGACGCATCAAGATAAAAGTTGGCATCAATGCAACTCACGCAAGCAAAAACACAAGTGCATGAAGTAGTGAGCAAATAATCTTGAGCCCCAGCTGTTCAAAAGACTTCAAGAAGGCCTACAGTGTCCTTCATATGGCCAATGCAGTATGCAAGTTTTTTTTTCACATTTGCATTAACCTTTATACGTTGAGTCTCATAATCATAGTGCCTCTTAAACTAAAGTATGATCTATATGATATGCATGAATATATTTTATTCCTCAAAACCTGACAATTTAATACATTTCATTTAACAGCAACAAGATGGCCTCGAGTGGAATGAAATAAAACAGTAAAGCCGACACAACCTGAGAGGCAATCTTAGACAGAAAACAAAGACAGAAGAAACTGATTTGCTTTAAAGTAAAATCTTTTTGTTGAAAGTGTAAAAGATTTGGATGTTGAGTTTCAGGTCACACTAACAGCTTTCATGTCTAGCATGTTCAGAGCTGAAATTCTGAAAGGAGCAACTGAAAATCCCTCAAACCATTCTAGGATGCCAATTTAGTTTTCTGTGGCAAAATGTAACAAACATCAAACTTTTTTTTGGATTATTTAACTATTTAAGACAAATGTATTTATTAAGAGAATAACTGTATTAAGAGAATAAATAGATTGCGGGCCTGAGTATAAACTACAAACAAGTGGGACTGTGAGGACACTTCATATTTGAAATGCTGTTGGTCATCCTTTAAGATTTGAACAGTAAGTATAGAAATACATGACTTGGACGGAGAGAGATGCATGAAATGGGGCAAACATGAACCAACTTGTTTCGACAGCTTTTGGATATGCAGTTTGGGCCTACGGCACAAATCTAGATAATGATGCTTCAAATGTAAGCTGCAGGTAAGAAATGCATTGTCAACAACTGAAGAGGGAAGAGAAAAGAGTAGCGGCTAAGGGAGGGAAACCCTTTCCACAACGCAAAATAATAACAAATTTCAAAATAGACTGCCCGGTACCTTCTTCAATACACACACCTCACACCCTGGGATCGGACCTTTGCTTTTACTTTTACACTGCACCCAATGGACGTTTTAATCCCGCCATGTCACCCAATGTATTCAATTATGTTTGGTCTCACATGCCTTGTCTTGTTTCACTCAATAATAAAACAATTAAAAAAAAAAAAAAAAATGAAACAAAGAAAACAGTAGTAACAGTATGCCTGTAGGTTTGAAGTTCAGTCCATGTACATTGCTCTCACTTTAGCTAAAAGAGGCGTCTGGCTATGGTACAAGTCAGCAGAAGTTTCTCAATATAATCGCACTCCAATGTGTAGTCTCTCCTCCTGCTTCTTGTTGGTTTCTGAGGTGAACCTCGCAGGTCCAACGGAGCACATCACAGGCTTTTTTGGGCAGAGATTTCAGTGACATCAATTGGATGATTAGCTTAGTTCATATATGCGAACACGAAAAAAATCTCTTCCAAAACGTGAAACCCAAGTATCAAAGCATCAAGCTGAACTGCCATCAAGAGAAATAATACTTAAGGCTTCCTGTGAGACAGAGGACTGGAAGATCTTAAAAGTTTAAGCTCTTACTCCCAAATGAGCTTTATTACATTTTAGCAGAAAGTCCATTTGCTCATGAAATCGCCATTAATTTGTTGCTGTAAATACAATATCAGTCTGCTTTGTCTGATGGAGAGTGTTTGTGTCTTCATCATATTAGATCGATTTGGCAAAGACATATTGATGTCCACAAATCAGACCTGAAGGTTCTTGCTTCCGTGTGGATTGTCCTTTTATCCCTCTCTCTTTTGCTCAAGGGGTATGATGACACCAATCCCCCATCATCAGTATCAACTTCACACCGCTGGCCTCTTCTCAGCTTTTGGTATGTAAGTCCGTCTATCTGCCTTTCCTCCAATGGGAAACTCTGCAGTCTGAAAAGTAGACAAGAAGAGAAACTTGAGTAACTCTAATAAATATTCCTTTATTTCGCCATGTGTTTAACTGGCATGTTTTATGGATCTGAACCTGGGGCAACTCAGAGCTACTCAATTTAAGTACAAATTTACTCTCAGGTTTCAAATTGTTGAGGAGTCACAGTGAAAGTAGTTGCAGCTGTACTTGATAAACTGCACAATATTGGTGGTGTTCACAAGATGGTGCCTAAACCACAGAGCCTCAGACCACTGTAGCGTGTTATTTTCTGGTTCATTTCCAAAACATACACAGACGTCCTACTATTTTTATGTGCAAGCGAAGTACACATAAAAATACCACCAGCAGACGAAGGAACAACTTTTTCCCCGAGGCTATTAGATTAAATACTACTACTAAATAAATAACACAAACACACATGCAATCCAACCCCTGTGCAAAATGAATATATATATAATATGAAGATATTTGTATTGCTTCTGCTTTCATTTGGTTGTATTTATCTTGTATTTTTGGCCACTGCAAATACATCAAATACATGCAGGATGAAGTCTAGAATTAAGATTATTTCGAATTTTTGTAGTATACATGAAATGTATGTTTTTCTGAATGATGCAAAACAGTGCTTCAAAGAATAGTGGTATGTTCTTTTCCAGAGTTAAATGAGAAGATGGATACCACTCCCATGTCCCAGCCGCCGGCTAGTTTAGCTTAGCCTGACGACTGGGAAAAGGGAGAAACAGCTAGAATACAATGAAAGAACAACATCTTGTTTTGATAAACAAATCAGTTTTCTTGCATTTCAATTATTTTGATCACAATCACATCTCAATGTCTAACAACAAGCAAGATGGGCCAGAGGATAAACTGGCACTAAGTAAAAGTACAAAAGTATAACGGCCAGGCTACATTAAAGACGTCATGGATGCGGACCGTTCAAAGAGCAGATGTGCTGTGAAAATCTTTACAAAAAATGTTTACGGGCTACACCTGCAGCACACATACGCCGAAGGGTTGTGTGAGTCACAGGCAAAATAAGACAATAACATATTGTGCGTGGGATCGTTTATTCGTTTTTTTGGACCCAGCAGAGTGCCGTGAAGCTTCAACTCCATCTCAAAAGTGCCAAAGACTGCAGTTCTGCAAATGGCTAATTGAGGCTGGCTCCAAAAGCGAGAATATCTCCATCGAATTCCATTTTAAAATGTCCAACCACAGAAAAAAAACACGTTTACAGCATGGTACAAAAAACTGTAATGGTGTCTATAGCTAATTTCCACATCTCAGTTAGTGCTAACTGTCTGCTCTGCTGAGGCACTTATCATTTACAGTAGATTACTTCACATACTGCTGGGTAACTATAGTGAACCAACCAATAAAGCTTTATTGATATAATAACATCATCATTTCACATATTGATTATATTTTGTATTGTTAATCTGAATTTGCAAGAAAAATTAAACAACTGTCTGTCAACTAAACTCTGTTTTTGTCAAATCTAATCTCACACTTCATTTGGTTGCTGATGGCATGTGGCATGAAGAAATGACACCAACTACAACATGTTTGCTCCACACAGTGTCTTGGTCAATGGCTGACCCAAAATGTAGATGAAAAACAAATATTGATGGACCCTTCGACATCAGGACTCCAACATACTAGAATGTCCTGTCTGGGGAGTTTAGAATTGCTATTCTTTGCTTTAAATTGTTCTTTACACAGCCTGCACTGCTGGTGTGTTAGTCTCTGTTATTATAGTACAGTCACATCAGAAAACATGTTTTCTATTCTAAATTTGAAGTTAACGCCTGCCGTTTCACCAGAGGGTTTCCTTTGTTATACTCACAGTCCTGCGGCGTTTCTGTGCTGGGAAAGCACTCGCTGAAGAGGCAGTGCATGGTGTGGCAGAAGTTGTCCAGGAGAGACTTTGGTGAAGCAAATCGCCAGCTGGAATCTGGCACTCTGTCAGGCTCTTCTGTTAAATGATCCCAAGTGTCCTGGATAGTCTCTGGAAGCTCCTGCTGGAACACCTGGACACACACACACAGAAAAACGAACGAGTGAGAGGCGGCCGAGTAAGCTAAATCCATGATCCATGAGTCGCCTTGCATCTATAAATATCAATATCTCATAGGAAATTAATCAACAGCAGCGTGAAAAAAACATTCACTGTGAGCATTTCAAAATGTGTTTCAATGACGTAAAATAGAAGAAAAAACATAAAAACTTAACTGAGCTGCGAATAAATTGAAATGGCCCAAAATAAAAAAAAAAAACTAACTTAATTAATCACAGATGTGGATTATATCACAAGGAGTCATAGTATTGAAGAGAGTTCAAGATATGTCAAAGCATGTATCCTATTGTGTTAGCTCAGCATAACATATACATTAAGGTGGCATCAGAAGTTGTTTGATAAAAAGTTGTTCAAAAATATTTTTGTGGACAGGCATTTTGTGATTTATATATAAATCACAAAATGCATTTGTGAATCCTTCTGTCTGCATTCAATGATATTTAGACTGAAGTAAGAACAAATTTATAAATATCACAATTAAGGCATGTGATCTGGCTGTGATCTGTTCAGACTTGCTGTCTGCTGACTTTAGACTCACAGTCTACTTCAACAGCAGCCACAGGGCTCTGTGGGGAGGATCTAGAACAAAGGTTTTCACGTCAAGGACTTCAAAACTGACACAAATTAGACCACAGACCCCAATTTGATAATATTTTGTCCCAAGGTCCCCCTATTTTTTGCTTTTAGTTGTATTATTACAGAAAGTGTATGGAATCCATGACCAAAACAGAGACAATCTGTCATTGTTTTACTTATGGATGGAATTATAGCGAACATATATATATATATATATATATATATATATATACATATATATATACATATAGTTTAGCTGGGGACCCCCTGGAACCCTTTCAAAGATGCCTGGGATTCGCGGACCCCACTTTGGGAACTATCGGCCTATAAAGGTTTTTTTTAATTTATTCATTTTAAATCGCTGCTACAATTGGGCCAACATTGTTTAACACAGGTCGACGAGAACACATGTTACAACTGAATGCACTGGACCGGAATATCAGATCTGTGATAAAATTCCAGCACAGATTAAATAAAGCCAAAGTACTCAATACCCTGCAAAATATTCCTCATATGCACATCACTGAATCACTGAGTGTACTAAATTCCCCTTCAATGAAATCTTGTTGGAGCTTAACTAGAAGCCATATTTAATTGTCTAATGATAAGGGCATTCATTCCCTATATTGATAAATTGGATAAATGTGACATCTATCTCCGATCAATTATCCTCTGACCCCTACAGTCTGAGGGAAATTCACTTACTAACTGAATTACTTAATTTGAAGAGGATCTAAATATAGCTGTGGTACAGATACGTGAAGTTTACCTCAGCGGGATGTGACTGTACAAGGACGCCCTCCGCATCCCTGAAGCGTCTTTCCAACTCAGTGGTGTATGGACGTGAAGGATGTCTCTCTGGCATAACCCGGATGATCTGAAATTTCAATTTATCTTTAGTTTAAGACAAAAAGATGCTCTCAAACGTAAAGACCGCCGACAACACGCTCAACTATCTTCTCCATTCAGATCTTTGACTCCCTGTACATAGACAACACATGTGTTAGTAAAAAAACAAACTTGGATCAGATTGGAATTCACAGTTCATATTTGCACTTTAAGGAAACGTATTTAATAAAAATGTGACTAAAAAAAGTTAGTGGAGCCTGCAAATCCGACAAAAATTCTTAATGAATACAACGTGCATAGTACAAAAAGAAGTAGTAAAAAAGAGCCGTCCTCTAATTAGCCACTGATGTGACACACCTGAGAGGAGGTAGTGTTTATCATATTCTTTTGGAATGTTTTACTTGTGGAATCTGTACCTTCACTTTCACCTCTTAAATAAAGCTTCAACTTGAATCCAAATTGATCTAAAATTTTATCAAAATTTTAAGATACAGAACAAATAAGTGAGAAAGAAAAAATGAAATTGTACAGTGCTTTTCTAGTCTTCCGACTACTCAAAGCACTACGACACCACATGTCATCATTCACACCCATTCATACACTGATGACAGGGGCTACCATGCAAGGTGCCACCTGCCCACCAGGACTATCTAACATTCATACTACATTCACACACCGTAGGCACAGTGTCTCGCCCAAGGACACATCGACATGGACTAGTAGAGCCGGGGATCAAACCACCGATGCTCTGATTGAAGGACGCCCCTGCTCTACCACTGAGTCACAGTCGCCCACAACTAGTATCATTGTACTGACGACATGCGACAAAACCACCTCCAGTCAACCGCTATACTGGTGTGACGCAGTAGACTGTGATGGATTGAGTGACTTACTGAGCTTTGAGTGCCGCTCAGTATTAGGTTAAGTGTGCTTGAAGTGTGGCTTAAGGGTGTTGCCATCTTTGTAAGTGGTACTCACTTTGCTACGTATGAAAGCACACTTTTACTGTCAGTGTTCATGGCTGCAAGTTGGGACAAACCAGCAGAGAGAGAGAGAGAACCCAACAGAACAAGAGTAGGCGAGAGAGACCAACACCAAACACAGCGAAACCAACTCCTTTGGTGATTATTTGCAGTCAGTTGCCACTTAATTCTAAGGATTACATAGGTTCAAGCCCCATGGCCCTGAGGTTTGGAGAGAGAACAACTGGAGAGAGAAGAAGGAGCTCATCCCACTAATTCAACCTGTCTGACTTTGTTACTGACATGTGATTTTAAAATTCTGATCTTTATTGACTGATTGACGAAGGTTTAGCCTTATGATCCAACTCAAAACTGCATTGTATCTCACATGTCAAAAATGAGTTGCTGACTGAACAACTTGTGGACCTTTTTCGATCTGAACAGTGTTTCATTTGTGCCGTGCGGTGAAGCATGATGGTCATGCTTAAGCTGTTAGCATTTTATGACCATCAACTGTTTTAAATAAACTTTTTATAGCAGACAAAATAAAAGAAACATCTGCCATTGACAACACATATTTTTGGTTTTAAAATAATTAATGACCACACTCAATCAAAATCATTTTTGAAAGCTCAGGCTTGCAGGCTGTTTGGAGAGAAGGAAAAGGTCACTGATTTTAATAAATTACATAAACTGTTTACACATGGGACAAAAATCTGGGACCAAATTGTTTTTACAATATTCCTACCTTTTTTAGCACACCTTGGTTGACCTGGAACCACAACCTCTGGAGAACCAGCTCATCCAACCCCTCCACCTGTAACCTCTGATGTGTTGAGCAGAGGAAAGAAATCATCAATAGGTTTATCAGATTATGTGAATCTGCGACAAAATGAAGAATGTTAAAGAACATGTTTTTTATCAGCATATAGCACTAAACTGTGTCTATATAGAAAGGGAAGACACAACAGGTAAATTACGGTAACGCCATATTATATATTACCGTATATTATATACATTATCATATATTTACCATTCTGTTGACGTCTGACAGTTTAAAGATTTCCTTATGATGAACCCTAATGGTGTAGTTGATGGGGAAGTTGTGCTTCTGTAATGCAAAAAGAGAGAGAGAGAGAAAATTATATACATTTCACAACTCGGATAGCTTTAAACCTTGTTTGTCTTTGATTAATTGACTATGACATTTACTATCAAAAACAACTTCTCACAAAATCACACACAAATAAAAACCGTTGAATCAGAGTGATAAGCCATACGTGTGTCAATAATCACAATAATGACCCATCTGGGCCAATCACTAATGGGTTCCACATGAATTAATATGACACCAACATACTATAATGCATTTCACATTACTGGCAAAAAATAAATAAAATGTTTCTTCTCTCACATGCTCCACATACAAGTCAGTTTAATAAACAGCATCCAAGACATTATGCATGATGGACAAAGGGAAAGTACAGATCCATTGTGTGCCCCAATTTAATTGTTTAGGACAATTATCAACTTCAAATTACAATTTAAAGCACCACTCTATCAATTTTCCACAACAAGGTCAGTTTATTTGTACTACTCAGGCTGTGAAAACGGTTCTATAGCGTCTTCTGCCACTCTGGTGGAGCAACTGATATAGTGATGTCATTCGTGTCATCAACTTGGACTTGTGGACTACAAACTACAGACGTGGGAGTTTACCAGGCAGAGAGGTGTAATGGTCATTTTTTTTACGTAGTATATATTTCTACTCAGTATATTGTATTCATGCATAAGTAATTTTGGACTTTGTTGAACTTCACCGTGTCTCTGTTGTGCAGAAGAAGAATTCTCCCTCTCTGTTCACAAAGATAACTAACTGTGTTATATGAGAATGTTCCATGCCAAGGCCTTTGGGCCGCTTGTTTTGGTTGCTGGCCGTTTGGTTTTGAATGTTGTTCTTATCAGTCTGAGACCAAAAGTCTGAGACCGAGATGTCTGTAAGGTTGGCCATCGGCCCCCACCTTTGCTCATTCTGTATAAAGAAAGCTTGTTCACTTTGTTCTTGGTTCTTCCTCACTGAGACTGAACGCATTCTGTTGTGATGATTGAACCTTCTCTGCGCAGAGAATAAATACTTAAAAGACAACCTGGTTTTTGGTGTTATGTATTTCAGCATGAAAAGACTCACGCAAAGCGGGTATAGGAATATTTTACACCACAGAGGGTAGACAAAATACACAACACTATCGAGTTGCATTATGGGAACTGTAGGAATAAGTGTTTATGGCGCTTGTCCAAAAATTATGAACTAAAAGTCAGGAATTTACAGAATTTTACTGAATTGATGGGAGTGCCCCTTTAAGTTTCATTGACACAGAAAACAAGGTTTAATGTTTTTTTTGTGGAGAATTTCTTTTCTTATTATTGTTGTCTCCTCTGTATGTTGGCTGGAGTCCGTCGAAAGTCATTTTGGGAAAGGCGGGAAATCCCCAACTTCAGTAGAAGTGGACAAAGCTTCTAAAAATGACCCTAGAATACACAAGCTTCATACCCAGATGGCGATATTTAGAATGTGTTTATTTAAGGGTGAAATTTGCTTGCTTGCTTCCAAAACGATTGAGACATACTTGCAACCATGCCATTGTTCTCTCACCATGTAGCGTCGCCTGTGGCTGAGGCTGTCGTTGAGCGTCCTCAAGGGTGTGCACATGCTGGCTGGTGTCGGGGCCATCAGAACAGGTGACAGCAGAAACAGGCCTACAGAAACCAGAAAACACAGAAGATGAGATTGCATTTGCTGTCATTTTATTTATACTTTTCACACGGCTCACTGGGGATGTCCCGATCAAGTGTTGTTAAAAAAATACAGTGAAAGTGTTGTTTGTTTTGATAAAAATGACAAATGCTCTCATGTTTCCAGTGAAGACATTCATATCCACCGTCTTTTAGCTTCTATCAAAATGTCCCAGTATAAGATACACAGGTGTCAAACCGCCATTGTTATTGACTCAACCAGCAAATCAATCCACTAAGTGATTATTTTGAACTGTATTAACCATTTCAATCTAACAAAGACAGAGAGTAACATATTGCATTACTTCGATTAGGTAGACTAGGCTAATGACACACCAATTTAGAATTGAATAGAAAGTTATGGTTTTGAGTAATTCTTTGCTAAACATGTCTGTGGGCCTTTGAGAGGCTAGTGTATCCAGTCTCTTTCCATCCTGCTGTAGGAAATGTTCTCTTGCTCTTTCTTCTTTTTTGTTTGTTTGTGGAATATGCTATTATTATACCTCTTAGAACTACTTTTGCTTCTCAGAGTGCTTTTGCTCATGTCAGCGGTGCTGTTGGTTTCGAGGAAGGAAACCCATTCCTTTTTGAAATACTGTATAAAATCCAAGTGAGGTATTGAAGCGCCATCTGGGTAAGGCGTGTGGGTGAATTCCTGTTAGTAAGGGTGATAGGGTTATGGTCATAAATAATGATACAGTGGATGATGGATTCTATGGCTCTATGCATAAGAGAGTTGATGATGAAAAAATAGTCAACGTGGGGGAATGTTTTGTGGTATGAGGAGTAGTAAGAAATGTCTCTATTGTCTCACACATTGATGACATATGTGCCATTAATAAGAGATGTCAGTTGTCTTCTGCAACCCGTCTTTCTTCATTGTCTCTACAGAAGACCATGCTTCAGCCAGGGCTTATTGTTTAGATTTTCTGACACAAGTTTAACCAGGCGGAGCAGAACAAAGTCATGCATGTAATAGATTCTCTGACCATCCGGACAGTTTCCTCTTATTTTGATAAAGCATTAGATCAATTTGCAAGGATTCAAACTGGATATAATCTGTCACATTTAACAGCTCGTCAAATTGTATTTCTGATCAATTTGCCTACAGTGTTTATACTTCAGTTTCAGTTTTACAAAAAGGTACATGGGTATTTCACTGTGATCAGGAAATAATATTATCTTGGTATAAACTTGTGTTCTGGCATTACTACAGGGACATCCGAAACCAATATATGACAGATGTCCGACTGTGTTTGTAGGAAACTGACTTGCCTAGACATCTGAAATCAATCACCGGGAAAGAGGTTGAAGTACATTTTACCCAGAGGCTGCATTGCTTTGTTCATAAGACTCTAGAAAGATATATTTGGAGGTTTGCATATAAATGTTCAGCACATTATAAAAATGTAACAGAAAAAAATGTATTATGGTGTTTGCCTGCCCATAGTATATACTCAATGCCAGTGTAATTAAAACTTGACATGTATTTGGCATGAATGTAAATATTTGTATTGCTCGATTGTAAATTACATGTATTTAAAAAAAAAAAAAAAACACATCTTGCAATGAATGTTTAATAGAGTTACAGTTTTAAGTATAGCATTAAAATGTGAGTTTAGAACCCTGGTCAATGCTTCTCTTCACTTTAGTTTATCAGCATGCTTTAAAGGACAGACAATTATGAGGAGTACATAATCACATGATTGTCAGGGGTAAAGACAGTTTTGATATCGCCCTTTGCTGGTTTTTGGACATTAAAACCGAACATGGCAATGTGGCGTACAAAAAACCCTAAAAAGGTCAACATTATAGAGGGAAAGCCAGCAGCTAATGCTTCTGGTAATTAGGATGAATGCCTTTCTTTGGATATAATGATTTGTTAAAGATACATTTAGACAGTTATTTAATCTTTCCAGTGTTGTTTTTTTCAGGCTTGCCTGTCGTTCGTTCATATCCATCTATATCAACGCAGCTATCTGTGTCCGCATGTTTTTAGCCAGACCGCCCAGAAAATAATTACTAATTATTATATAATTAATTATAATACTAAAAACTTTGACCAATAATAATTGGTCAAAGCTTTATTTCTTCACGTACCAATCCCTGGCTTTACTTACAGTAGCTGCTTGAGCCATTAAGCAACACTTTCAACATTATTTTAGTGTGGAAAAAGTTGCTAGTTCTCTGTACAACTTTCAGCAACTTTACATGTGATTGGTGAAGAAAGTTAACAATTTAGCAAGACAGAGGATTTATCAATTTCAACTGTGACCAGATAATTGAATTACTTGTAACTTAAACAAATTAATGCCAACTCACAGAAACAGTAAATGCTTGTTTCTTTGAAAAAAGAAACACCACTTCTTATTATGAAAATATAAGACCAGACTATGTGGTTTTTCCTCTAAGTCTAGCCAGCTGATTGCATTATGGCAGTTGCGCAGTTTCTATTTTTACTCAGTTTATTGATACTGTATAAAGGAAATTATCGCTGAACAGAAACATGGGCTAAAGGATATGCAACTAACCTCCTGTCCACAGCATTCTCACCATCTATTCAGGCACAAATGCACCTTTTTAACATCCTGAAGCTCAAATCCTCCCACCCCTGACATCTAACAGTGTGCAGCCTGTGAGCTAGGCATAAACGTAGCACAAGTTATGCATTTCAAAACAGAAACGTAGTAGTGTGGAGGCAGCCTAAGTCTTTGGCCCCTGGGATATGACCACATGTGGCACACGAGGTCAGTGATCAAACAGCAAGAGATTGACACACTGATGAACTGAGTTCTTTGATTTGTGTCCTTTGAGTCACAGGAATCAACAGGGTCTTAAATCAACCACTTTCTCACAAAAACATGAACATGAAACAATTCCACTTCAAACCCAAGATGGTTTTGCTGTTGTTAAACACGGCCCCCATTACTTCAATTCATCAAGACTTTACTCCGTTTTTGGATTCTTTGTTTACTGTAGAGGCATGCGAGAAACGGTTTCTTCAAGAATTCAAGGTTACGATGGGTGAGTAATTGATATCCTTTACGTTTTTGTAATAAGGCCCCTTGTACCAAAAGTAAGTGGAGTTGAGCCAAACCATGCTGAGAAAATGAGGCATTTTAATGTATGTCTAATAAACACTTGGTCCAGGTTTGGTGTCTGTTTTAAGATTATATCTGCATTGACAATGACTCAAGGTGTTCCATGAAAAGCTCTAACGAAGAGAGAACTGCAGTAGTTGGTTTAAAAAAACTGACGGGTTTCCAAAATAAGAACTAATATTTCAAAAGCTGTCATGTTTAATGTATGATGCTTATTTATCTAGACACCAACAATCTGCCAGTGCTTGCATTACATACAATCTCCTCATGCTTTCACAAGTCTCCTCTTGCATCTGGCAAACACTGAGATGAAGACAGACACTTGAACTTGAAAGAATCCGAAATGACATGACATATTCTCCTACAATCTCATCAACAACAATGGCATTGTCCTATCTGTCCCTTTTCTACTGTAACTTATCCCGTTGAGGGCTGTGGCACTGCTGGATCCTATCACAGCAAGACGGACGAACACATTTACACTGAATAAAGTGTGAAAATGAAAAAAGAAAGTACCGAACCATGACTATGCACAAGGCATTGCATTTGGCAAGTTGCAAAACAAGATGAAATGAGATTGGCTATACCCTAAATCAAAAACACGCTGTATCTAAGTGTATGTGCATTTTTGAGGGACAAAAGACACAAGAGCTCAACTCTCCTGACAGTCCTGCACTGTATTATACACCACAAAGCATTCCTGAGTAACAAGACTGCCAAAATATACTGATCTGAACACATGTATATAAGCATACGTGATGACATGTATGCTTATATCAGTATTCTTCATGTTCTGGCTAAACTACAGCGACATCTGAAACAAATATATAACAGATGTTCAACTCTGTTCGCAGAAAAGTGACTGTCTTGACATGTGAAGTCAATCATCAGCAAAGAGATAGAAGTAAAAAAATTTTCCAGAGGCTGTAATGCTTTGATCATAAGATTCAAGGGAGATATCTTTGGAGGTATTACAGGTAAATCTTCAATACATTTGAAAAAGTTAGAGGAAATATATCACGCTGTTTACCTGCCCATGGTATGTACTCAATGCCAGTGTAAGTAAAACTTGACATGCATTTGGCATTGATGTATTTCTCAAAAAAAAATTACATGAATTTGAAAAAACACATCTTACAATGAATGTTTTATAGAGTTACAGTTTAAAGTAAAGAACTAAAATGTGAGTTATTTGGTTTACTGGGAGTATCCTGTATTTAGGGAAGGAAGGGACGAGAGAACCCCGGTCAATGCTTCTCCTCACTTTACTTTGTCAGCATGCTTTTAAAGACAGACAATTATGAGGACTAATCATTTTTCAAACTGTATTTGTTTAAATACCAGTCCCTGGTTTTACATAAAGTAGCTCCTTGGATCCAACACTGCAACACTTTTAACATTATTGCAGTGTAGGAATAAAGCGTCTGTCAGCTTGTGTTTGTCAGTGTGTGTGTGTGTGTGTGTGTGTGTGTGTGTGTGTGTGTGTGTGTGTGTGTGTGAGAGTGTATGTTCGTTGTGCTTGCTCGCTGTCTAGACTTAACTGACAAATACTTGGATTAAGTACTTAATTAAAAAAACTAAATCCAAAATAGCAGTGACATTAGGCTAAATCTGATAATATAGCGGATGGATTATTAATTTTGATCATGTGTGAGGGAAATGGGATGAATTGGGGAGAACAGCAGGGAGAGAGGGAAGGAAAGTTCCCCGATGGTCCGAATGAGATAAATTGATTGCTAGTCTGTCATTAGTAATAAAGTTGCTAAGAGGGTCTGAAAAGTTGCTAAATCTAGTGAAAAAGTCGCCAAGTTGGCAACACCGGTTAGCAGCAAGACCAGCAGAGTAAATATGATACAAACGGCAAACATTGGGGCTTACCTAGACCTTTGAGGGAGGGTCCGGGGAAATCCTCACATGGGATATTTTTAGTCAACAAGCTCAATATTGATGCTATTTCATGCACTCTGGCACCTAGCAATTACCTGATGCAACATAGACACGGCAGAAAATCCAGTCTACTTAGACTCTGTGAGTGTGGCAACTTACCAGCATGCTACACCAGCCTGACTGCAGGGGAGATAAGTAGACTGATTATCCAATTATCTGGAGGTACAGGGCCACCACACAAGCCAGCGCCTGCATCTCACACACACAAACACAAAAAATGAAACCCCCACTGCCACATCAGGCTGTGTTGACTTAACATTTGCTCTGTTTGCTAATGTTAGCTACATCATACTTGCTCACCAGCCAAAAGCAGCTGTCTCAGAGCACGACGTGAGAAGGACTTTGAAGAGTCTCGGCACAGGACCGGACAGAATCTAAACGACTACAAGTCGGTGCTTGAAGAGGTTTGTCAAAGACTTCTACGCCTCCTTACTACGCCTGTCCCTGGACCTGCAGCAGTTTGCATCCCACTCCAACAGATCCACGCTATAAACCACCTCATTCGAACTGTCCCAGCCGACTTGGAAATTGGGAGTGGGAATTATGTTGAAAAACTGAATGTGGATTTTCAGCTCAGCATTTAACTTAATAATCCCTTCAAGACTCTTCACAAAGCTTGAAGACCCGGCAGTCGACTCCACCATGTGTAGCTGAATCAACTTCCTCACAAGCAGACCTCAGGTGGTGCAGGTGGGCAGCCAAGACCTCATTACTCCTCACCATCAACACAGGAGCCCCCCCAAGTGTGTGAACTGAGCCCCCTGCTGTACTCCCAGTACACACGCAATTGTGTGGCGAAGTTAGACTCCACCACTATCACAATGACACGGTCTAAAGCTTAGTTTGTACTCGCCGTAGCGAAGCCGTGCGTGAAGGCTCCGCAAAGTGCTTGGTTGTGCACCTCTGAATGTTTGTAACTTGGTGCGTGCAATCACTGTCAAATAGTTCACCATCCACAGTTGGGCTCATCAACAAAGCTTTGGACCTCCACTGACTCTGACTCTTACATCCACAGGACAATTACAGACATTTACACTGCACAACGCTTCACTTTAAATATATACTTGACACTTTAATAACAAACTTATTTTAACTTACTTACGTTTGTTTATTCTATTGTAAATGTTCATAGTTTTATTAATACTATTGCACTGTGTTTATTGTTATGCACCTATTACCAAGCCAAATTCCTTGTAAGTGCAAATGTACTTGGCAATAAACCGATTCTAATTGGAAATAATGTAGTGAGTATGGACTTGGATGGATGGTAAATGGACTTGTACTTCTAGCGCTTTTCTAGTCTTTCTGACTACAGTCGGTATGTTTGGGGCTATCATTAGTCATGTCAGAGCAATCTCTACTAGGCTCTGGAATAGAAGGTCTAAGAAAATGCTGAACTTGTGAAGGAGAAAATTGCATTACAGAGTTTCACAATGACTGAAAACAGGAAGCGTCCACACACTCTGCATTCTCAGCTATTCATCAGGTAATGGTGAAAATGTGAACACACCTGTATTAATAGACAATTATCTTATTGTATCTTATCTTATTATCTAGGCATTTATCATGGGAATAAAAAAATGTAATCCCTAATAGTTTTAGTGTAATGTCATTTTGATATTGTCTTGTCACTGATAAAAACACTATTTATATACAAAGGACAATTGTTTTTAGATGCTTTAGAAACAGGTCTTTAAAATCTATATTTGTGTATATATTTTGCCAGCCAAATCAAATTGTTTACATGATATTCAACCTTTGTTTCTTTATAAAGCAATACTTGACTTGCTTCTTTACAGGGCTTGTACAAAAGCAATAAAGTAATCTATAAATATGAAATATGAGTAACAGATAATTAAGATAAGATAAGATAAGATGAGATAAAATAATCCTTTATTAGTCCTGCAGAGGACTCCTTACAGGATTACAGCAGCATACAGTGTAGTGCAAACAAGAGACATAGTAAAAGATCAAAACAAGTATTATACATAAGTAAATAAGTAATAAAACAGTAAAAAATATTAACTAAGTAAAAAGTAAAAAATCCACAATAACTAAAATATAATAATTACAGACAGAATAATGTTTGTATTGCACAGTGTGTTTCTATTGCACAGATTTTTAGTGGTTTTTGGTGTTGTGTGGTCTACTGGGAGCAGAGCTGGTTGTGCAGCCTGACAGCAGCAGGATGGACCTGTGGTACCTCTCCTTCACACACCGGGGGTGAATCAGCCGGTGGCTGAAGGAGCTGCACAGAGCTGCCAGGGCGTCACGCATTGGGGCGGGAGGTGTTGTCCATCAGGGATGATAACTTAGCCATCATCCTCCTGTCTCCCACCACCTCCACCGTATCCAGTGGACACCCCAGCACACTGCTGGCCTTCTCGACGAGGTTGTTAAGTCTCTTCCAAACGGCTGCCGAGATGCTGCTGCCCCAGCAGACCACTCCATAGAAGATGGCTGATGCCACCACAGAGTCAAAGAAGGTCCTCAGGAGTGCTCTCTGCACTCCTAAAGACCTCAGTCTCCTCAGCAGATAGACTCTGATCTGACCCTTTTTATAGAGTGCGTGTATGTGTGATCAGTCCAGTCCAGTTTATTGTTCAAGTGAGCACCCATCCCTTCTCTGATTGTGGAGGTTAGTTTATGTCTTTTTGATTCTTAAAAGATCATTTTGTGTGTACGCACTCGATGAATAATGCAACGAACAGTGCATTGAGTATAAACGCTTCCGCGCATGCTCATAGCTCGTGCACCATTTGCAGATTTACGCTGCCAAGCGCTAGTCTACACAAAGTTTTAGTGCCGTCAAAAGGCCGTCAACACCTCGACCAACTCAGACGCCTAACGGACTTCAGTCCGCCCATCTAGGTGATAAAATCTTTTGACATCTGCACCGTACAGAGCATCATGACAGGCAGTATCACCGTCTGGTTTGACAACAGCACTATTAAGGACTACCTGGCCCAGCAGATGACCAACAACAGACTCTTCTCTCTGTTGTGGTGAAAGAGGCGCTGCCTCCCAAGTGTCACTGCTTGCCGTGGACATGTTGTGTGCCGTTGAGAGGCAATCGAAATGCTCCTAATCTCGGTTCCTGCACTTATAAACTGCTAGCCTGCAGCAAAATGTTACTAAAGAGACTTTGATACAAGAAAACACTGCATCTGTGTAGATTCTCAGTGTGCAAACAAAGGTTTCTAAGCAATATTGCAAAAAAGAGAAGGTGTTAGGGGGAATTTTCCATATCAGTGTTTGTATGTGATCATCAATATGACAATGTGAATATGAAGTAAATGCCGTGATACATTTCTTCACAGAGAGGTAGACTTTCTTTTAACTATTCAAACCTCATTTATCTCCAAGAAAAAAAGCACTATTTTATGGATCAAGGCAAGGAGGTCAGTTAAGGCGCCAAGACAGCGGGGCATGGACTATTGGCATTGTTTAAGTCAAAGATGCACGTCCCACGAATGGGCTGAAAACCACTGTATATCATCATAAACTCAGACAACTAAGGTTGCAAAAGGAACAGGCATTTAGAAGTGGGGACAAGGACAGGTTTAAAGAGCCAAAATACAGGTTTAGCAAGGCAGTGAGAGATGCTAAACGACAGTAGAGATAAACTGCAACACCAGTGACTGATTCTGTCTGGAAAGGTCTCAGACAGATAACCAACTACAAGACTAAAGCCCCCTACTCCATGAATGAATTACACCTGACAAATGACCTCTGAATGAACCCGAAAGACATTGGGACACCGACCCCATTCCCCATGACCTCTTTGAGTTTCTTCCCTCAGGACCACCACCTCATGCAACAAAAACAGTTTCTTCCCATACGTTTGAAAACTCCGGGGTTACCTCCTAGTGTGGACAGGCGCAACCGCATAAGTTTGGAAACGATAATGTAGACACCCGCGTTCGCTACTTGATTGGGTCTTAGCAGTCACGACATGTCCTTCTCTGATTTTTCACGCTCATGTCACGTGACCCTTTTTCCGGAAGAACACAAACAGCCTTGATTATCGACTGACTACCAGTGGTTAATTCAACATTGATAACTAATTATAGGCATCGCTGACCTTCTGTTGTGCAGTTAAATTCAGCATTTTATAATTCTACTACTTCTGACAAACAGGAAGTAGCTGTTATTGGAGCGATTAGCGTGCGGCGTGTCCAGCCCTACGGAGTGGACATTTGACGTCAATGTTTGCAGCTTTGAAACTAAAGGAACAAAAGCATTAATTGCTCTCCGGTGCGACAGGGACTTCAGCCACCCAGCAGAGCTACAAGTGTGACAACGGACAACAACGAAACAGAGGAAATGAGTGAGAGATTTGTGTTGACCAAATATATTGACCCATAATCTAGTAAACTGTGAAGTAAATTTGACGTGAGTGTGAGATAGAGATATAGAAAGACCTGCAGCGTCAGAACTAAGTCTGAAAAATAAAACTTTCCATGAAATTTGTCTGTTTGAGTTTACAGAGGAAGATTTTAGAGGAAGTATAAAGGACAACCTTTTTTTTATTAAAGAGTTCTAGTGTTATGGTCACTCTCAGACATACAATTTTGTTTTTTACAATAGGACACAAACAAAAATCAGCTCAGTACCAACTGCAGTGGCAAGGGCCGCTACACACGCACAAACACAAACACATGCGGATGTTTCTTACCCAAAAGGCCTCCCAGCAGGTAGACTGAGGTGGACAGTTGGACCATACTCTTGAGCTTCAGTCCTTGACTCCACAGTGCTTTACCTCATCACAGTGTGTAAACACACACACAGGGCCAGACACACACACACAACACTGATATCTGCAACTCTTCAGTGTGTGTGTTCGGTGGGACACACATGAGTTATTGTGTTATCAGGTCGTCATTGCACTGTTGAGCATCTCTGGAACAAGCCAGCAAAGACAAATCCTGGATTTTAAGGCTCTTGTACTTCGGTCTCCCTGTTGTTGAAAGTCTGAAAACAAGACACAAAAAACAGTCAGGGAGCAAGATAAGGAAATAAGCAAACAGTCAAACTAAAAAAAAAATTGGCAGTCAATTCCACTGATGAGTTCAAGCCTGTAAAGTCTTGAAATAAAATGTTGACATATTTTGGTATGATAGAATGCTTTAAACTTGTTTTCTTCATGCACATATCAGGATATACACATATATTGATGCTTCAACTTCCCTCAACCACCCACAACCGCAGTCTAATCTTGGACCTGGTCTGTTCCACTGGAATCCCCATCAACCACCTCACCGTCTCCAACCTCCTAGCCATCTTCATGGACATCGACGTCCCAGAACCCAAACACACGCACACCACCCCTCTCCCTAATATCAAGTCCATCTGCCCCTCATCCCTGTGAGCCTTTCTTACTGACAAATTCTCCACCCTCACCCTCTCCTTTAGCCCCTCCCTCACAGACCTGGTCAACCTCTACAATAACACACTATCCTCCTGCCTTGATCAGCTTGCTCCTCTCAAAACCAGAACTGTCTCTTTCACCCACACTGCTCCCTGGTTCACCCCTGAACTCCGCCTCATGAAATCCCAGAAACGCCCACTTAAGCGAATCTCCAACAAAACCGGTCTCACAGTTCACACCCTGGCTTTCAAGGAATACATACAGCAATACAAACTGGCTCTCAATTAGGGCTGCAACAACAAATCAATAAAATCGATTAAAATCGATTATTAAAAGCGTTGGCAACGAATTTCATTATCGATTTGTTGTGTCGCGCGATTATTACGCCACTCAATAAGTCACGGAGATGTTTGAGTATTAAAAAAAAGCGCAGAGTTGAGCGCAGAGCAGAGGTAGAGGAAAGACCATTGGAGAGACCCGTAACGTTCTGAAACACATGGTGGAGGCAGAGAAATCAGTACGACCTAAGTCATCCAAGATGTGGGAGCATTTCACACTAAATAAATCGAAAAAGTGTGTTAATTGCAAGATATGCAAAAGCGACATGGCATGGCTCGGGAGCACCACTGTGATGATTCAGCACCTAAAACATAAACATGTTGGAGTCCTTGATGAGGGGGAAGGAAGTTCAACAGTCACTACAGAATCCTACTGTTGTTCCGTTTTGAAGTGAGGAACGTAACGTCCCTCCTGTAGCTCTTCTGGTGCTGCTGTTTACTCGTTATCCTAATGACAAGCATGACAAGTTAGCTCGTTAACCCCTGCTAACCCCTGCTAACAGTAGTAAAGCAGGGGTGGTATAGTTTGCAAGACTAAAGACACGTTTTTATTCACTCGCCTTTTCCCCGCCGATTCATCGATTAATCGAAAAAATAATCGACAGGTTAATTGATTATTAAAATAATCGTTAGTTGCAGCCCTACTCTCAAAACTGCATGCTCCACCTACTACTCTGGCATCATCCACTCAAATTCTGCCAACCCCAAGGTCCTCTTCTCCACAACAAATAAACTTCTCAAACCTATAGATAATCTCTCCCACTCCTCCAAAGCTGAGAAATGTAACTCCTTCCTGTCATTCTACAGAGCAAAAAATTGAGACCATCTACAACCAACCACTTCCAGCCTCACCCCGTCCCAACCTCGTATCTGTAAATCCTCCACTATCTGACCGGTCACTCACCCAATTCTCCCTAATCTCCCACTCAGATCTCAATAAATCACTGTCGGGAATGAGGACTCTGATCTGCGACCTGGACCCCATCCCTTCCACTTAAGTCTTGGCCACCCATCCTCAAAAAGCCTGGCCTGGACCCTACAGACCCATCTCCAATCTCCCTTTTCTGTTTAGATTACTGGAACACACTGTTGCCCACCAACTCAAAACCCACCTGGACTCGAACCAACTGTATGAACCATTTCAATCCGGATTCAGGTCTCATCACAGCAAAGAAACCGACCTAATCAAAGTCACCAACAACCTCCTTCTCTCCTCAGGTGACCACTCCCTCAACATCCTAATACTACTTGACCTCAGTGCAGACTTTGACACCATCAACCACTCCATCCTGCTCTCCCGTCTCCAGTCCTCCATCCACATTACTGGCACAGCCCTCTTCTGGTTCAAATCATACCTCTCTGACCATGGACAGTTCATTAGTATCAATAAATTCAAGTCTAACACAGCCCCAGTCTCTAAAAGTGTCCCCCAAAGATACTCGGTCCCCTCCACTTCATTTTCTACTTGCTCCCCCTTGGCAACATCATCCATTGCTGTGTTGACAACACCCAAATCTACATCTCCACCAAATCCATCACCCCCACCACCCACTCCACCATCCCCAACTGCCTCACAGATATACAAATCTGGATGCAAGCCAACCTACTCAAACTCAACAGCGACAAATCATCATCATCATCATCGGTCCCAAATCACAAAACAAATTCCACCACAACTTCTTCCTCTGCATCGAAGGCACCACTGTTCCTGCTTCCACACATATCCGTAACTTTGGTATTATTTTTAATCAAACCCTCTCCTTTGAACGCCACATCAATTGAATCACAAAAATGCTTTCTTTCATCTAAAAATCATTGCCCATCTCCGCCCCTCCCTCTCCTCCTCAGCCGCTGAAACACTTATCCACGCCTTCATCACCTCTTGACTGCATCAGCATCCTGTACGGCACATCCAGCAAAATCATCAACAAACTACACATCCAGAACTCAGCTGTCCGTCTGCTCTACCACTCCCACACCAGAGATCACATCACCCCAGTTCTTCAAAACCTCCACTGATACAGTTCAAGATTCTCCTCATTACATACAAAGCCCTTCATAACCTAACCCCTTCATACTTTTCGGACCTCAGAGGAACTTGATTACTTTTGTTCAAACCATTCAATTCAATTCAATTTATTTTGTATAGCCCAAAATCACGAATCACAAATTTGCCTCAGAGAGCCTTACAATCTGTACACATGCGACATCCTCTATCCCGGGACCCTCACATCGCTACAGGGAAAAGTCCATCAAAAAAACCTTTAACTGGGAGAAGAAAAAGGAGGAAACCTTAGGGAGAGCAACAGAGGAGGGATCCCTCTATCAGGATGGACATCTCCATCTCCAAAAAAAGAAAAAAGTTAAACCTCCTCAAGTGAAACTTTAAAATTAATACTGGATCACATTTTAAATTGGATTGTAATGTTTTGGTGAAACAGAATTACATTTAATCTAGTTTAAAGTAAAAACTAAACTAGCATTTAAATAGCGGTCAAAATGTAATCTTTCTTAATTTTAATCTAGTATTAAAGTTTGATGCAACATGATTTGATGTTAAAACCTGATTAAATTGGGTTTAGAAATGTATCCTTGTTGGAGGAACCAAGCCTGTTGCATAAAGCTTTTTGGAAATGGGAGCAACTGCATTGGCTGGATATTGTTGTACTCACACACACACACACACACACACACACACACACACACACACACAATCTAAATTCAGATTGCTAAAATTCAATTTCAAAACAGGAACCTGCCTTAAATAGCACACATGCCGTTTCTTAATGTATACAAAATTAGTTTTTAGTTCTGATTTTTTCACTGCACACATGGACAACTCTAAAGGAACACTATTGCACAGCTGATCACTGGTCAAGGTTTTGTTTTTGCTTTTTTAACCGGAGGCTGGTACGCTTTAATCTGTGCTTCCATCATGTCCACATCTTTGGCAGCATTAGCATAGACTGTACTCACACATCTACAGTCAGCTGCAAAGAGCTCAGTGCAACGTCACAGCAAGCAGCAGAAAGATCAGAGAGACAATCAAGATAAAATGCAAGTTAAATTACTTCACACCATCAGAGAGGTGCTTAGCCAGCTCTATGATATTTGAGAAGTTGTGACGTTGTGGGGTTGTCCAACCCTGTTGTGTGCAATATTAGAAACATCTCAGCAGAGGCATTCCTCAAATGATTCAGACTTTCAGAGCAACACACCCACCGCGTATCTCGTCAATACATTTTCCAATCTCCAGTCGACTCAAAGCTCAGGAATGCTTCTGATGTTTTTCGTGGGAAACACACAGGAGCTACTGTGAGCTCCATAATCACCGGTGAATGGCACTGATTTGTCACTCAAACCAAAAAGTGTCTATTTTGGGACAGAACGTTAAACACTTCAAAGCAACGTACTGATGACGTGTCAATAATATTCTTCATAACTAATTGAAAAGACTTCTAAACATGTCTCAGTATTTACTTAATACATGCTTTATTTATCCAGACATATCTCAATGACATGTCATTCCTTCCCTCTCTGTCTCCCTCCATCTTTTATTCCTGTTTATCTGCCTCTAAATATTTACCTTCCTCCTCATCTCTCTCTTTCTCGCCCTCTTCATCTAGCTTTTGCAAGCTCATTTCAGCGCTCCACAACTGTGCATGGCACCCAAGTCAGTAGTTGGTAGACAAACTCGATGACATAGTTGGTTGAATGTGCCACTAGTGATGAAGTCATGGCGTGGCAGGCAGCCAAGATCCAGAGATCAACAAATGACTCAAACCAACTGTTGGTTCACAAACGGCCAAAATGGAACAGTGTGTACGTTGTCATTACAGGATGCGCAGTCACCTCATGACGCAGAAGAGGAAGCTACAGATAGTTTTCATTCAAAGGAGCGGTGTGGGGTAGGATTTAGTGGCATAGTGTTGATGTTGCAGACTGCAGCCAACTGAACACCCCTCCGCACACCAATCCGCTTCCACGCGTGTCGGAGAACTACGGTGGCCTTCAGGTATAATGTAAAAAGCTGAAAAGGCTCTCACTAAAGGCAGTGTTTGGTTTGTCTGTTCTGGGCTACTGTAAAAACATGGCGGTGCAACATGGCGAACTCGGTGAGGACGAACTGCTCCATGTGTAGATATAAAAGTCTCATTCTAAGGTAACGGAAACACAACGGTTCTTAGTTTCAGGTGATTATTATTACCTTGACCTTAGCCATCAGCACTGCATGTCTAAACTTTATCTTAATTCTAAACCTGACCTTGAAACCAAGCATTCGTAGCCCTCAAACAGCCCTGGGTCAAAAAAAAAAAGATTGTCATCACTGGAGATCCAAACCTCAAATTGGTCCTCACAAGTGTATAAGTGAGCTATAGGATAAGTGAGCTATAGAAGGATTAATTGCACTGACACAAAGCGGTTTTCCTCTTATTTATTCTTGACCTTCTCTGTTACCTGAAGCCAAATCTTGAACAGATCTGGGCCTGTGTATGAGTCACATATGGGCAGCACACTATAACAAATTGCTGGGAAAAAACGGAAAATTCTAGACAGTAATGTACTCTTCTTCATGAATACAGTTGAATACAGTTAAGTATACCAAATGCTGATGCCTTGGAAAAAAAAAATATATATATGAACACCAAACTACTGTCCAAACTTGCAGTATACTACAGTATTTCCACCCATAACTCATCTGAGTAAAATCATGTTGCATCACATGCCACTACTTTATTTGGCACACAGTCAATGAAGAAATTCAAAAATAGGCTTTAAATATCAAGGATCTGTCATTATATTCAAGATAAAAGGTGGAATAAGAGGAAGAGGAAGAATTGGAGAAGACGATTTTCACCCGACTCACTCTGCCTGCACCGAAGTGGACAGAGCACCACCTGCTGCTCTCCTCCTCGCCTACAAACTGCTCCTGTGGTTTACTTAACAGGGTCATTTGAATGTTTGCAAAGTTAGCGTTACCCTGTTATATGTTGTATTGACGGATTATTTTGCCGATAACGATGCTTAGCGTTCACCGCACGTTGTTAGCATGCAAACGCTTTCAGCTAGCTTTAGCTACTACACCGTACTGTCCTTTAACTGCTGAGTGGATACAATTTTATATTGTTATCTTTCTGTAGAACCATGTTACCAACAAAGTAAAGCTAGCTGATGTTAGCTTGGTCATTTGCGTTTAACATAAAGGCTGCATTAACTTAGGCTATATCCTTTGCTTAATTTAGATTTAATTCATGTTAAATTGGAAGGTCTGAGGTATGATGTGATCCCATCACCATAAGTGCCTTGGCTGTACTTTACCATTTATAGTGGGGCTAATGTTATTTCAAGTAAAACCATTTGTAGGATGTCATGTTGCTTTTCTCCCCACATAGGGAGGGGAAAGTTGCTCATTATGCAAGCTGTTGTAATGAAGAGCTAATGACGGCCCACTTCGATGAAAGAACTGAGGGACTGATACTCCTTGCTGATGTACAAGTTTTTTTTTTGTTTGTTTTTTATGTCTCCTATCACTATACACACAATTTCATTTTTAATTTTGAGACCATTTTCCATGTTCTACAGATGTCTGCCACTGCAGTCGACGTTGAGCGCACCGTGACCCGCCCAGCCGGTACATGACTGACACTGCTGGGTTGGTGTCACATAAGCAAGGCATGGAGTTAAGAACATAATTCATTCTGTCCGTTTCTTTTCTCAAAAGGATAAAGATGCTTCTCAAAATAAGATTATTCTCTCATAATTAGTAGACACACAGGTCATTATTATGAGACAACAACTTATAATTTTGTATTTGTTGAATCCAATTGCATTCTGCATTAAGTGCAAATAACCTTTACTTACCACACCTAATATCTTTTATGCTTTCTCTGTTGTTACATTTTTTTAGGAGCTTCATTGGGCTCAATCCTGAGAGGGGAAAAAAGGCCAGCCAGGGGAAGGTGGTGTCCAAGAAGACAGGGAAGCTAGTCCACAGAAAGGCAGCAGCTGTGAATCCCCATGATATCACCTTCACAAAAGAACTCCTGGACTTTAAATGGGGCGTTAAGAAGCCCACATCACATCACCGCATAAACATCATCTGGTAACCGCAAGGTCGACGGTTCGATCCTTGACTGGGACGTGTCCTGTGAAGTGTCCCTGAGGAAGATACTGAACCCCTAACAGCTCCCCGGGCGCCCGTCACGGTGGGCAGCCCACTGCTCCCTATATCCAGGGATGGGTCAAATACAGAGACAAATTTTCCCCTTTCCGAGATGAATATAGTATAATAAAAAAAAAGAAATGTATAACTGGCAAAGTTGGAAGCTAAACTGCATTATCTAAAGAGCTGAATTACAATGCAGGAAAAACTGGAATGTAAAAGTAGTAGTAGTAGTAGTAGTAGAACTATTAGTAGTAGTAATAGTAGTAGTAGTTAAAATAGCAGAAGTATTAGTACAAGTTGTAGTAGTTGTAGTCTTAGTTAGTCCAAAAATCATACGGAAGAAATATAATAACTTGAAGAAATTAAGAATAAAAGGAATAAAGATTTAAAGATAAATTGTTAATACTGAAAGCTAAA
Organism: Cebidichthys violaceus; assembly: GCF_023349555.1. Lineage (NCBI taxonomy): Eukaryota > Metazoa > Chordata > Actinopteri > Perciformes > Stichaeidae > Cebidichthys > Cebidichthys violaceus. The sequence goes on along the minus strand of NW_027176483.1, from coordinate 18,825,397 downwards.
ATCAATCGCAAAGCATTGCTTAAAATGTGGAAATTTCAAATCACTTTCCTGAGAAAATATTTATGCCAAAATCCCAAAACTGCACAGCTGAAAAACCTAGTAGTTGAAATGTAAAACTAGCAGAGTTGGAAGCTAAATTTCATTATCTAAAGAAGCTAAGAGCTGAAATACATTGCTGGAAAAGCTGGAAGATTAATTGTTAAACTGTAGAAGTCGTAGCAGTAGTAGAGGTAGTAGTTGTAACAAGAGTAGTTTTAGTAGCTGAAGTTATAGTAGTAAAAGTAGTAGCAGTAGCAGCAGTATCAGTGGTGTAGTAGAAGACACAGTTCCATCAGCAATAGTAGTAGAAGTAGTAGTAGCAGTAGTAGCAGCAGTAGTAGCAGCAAAGTAGTAGTTGTAGTAGTTGTACTAGTTGCAGAAGCAGCAGCAACAGCAGCTCTAGCAGTAGCAGAAGTATCAACAGCAGTAGTAACAGTAGTATGTCTTTTACTCCAAAGGGAGGTTTTTCCATAAGAGCAGTGGTGTGAGGGTGAGCAAGTGATAGTGATAGTGAGAATGAGAGAGTATGCTGAATCAGCATTCCAACAACTAAAGCTTGGGTCAAGTGAGCATGTTGGAAAAGTAAAATAATGATTTACTCCTTTGGGACTATTTTAATTGAGCTTCAGTCCAACATATGTTGCACACCGTGTTGCTCGTTCCGGTTCTTATACTGCGTTCAAGAGAGCCGTCATCTGCGGAACCTCGGTCAAGCTCGGTTTCATGCTTGAAATTGAACGCTTGTCTATTCGTGGTGCTATGGTATGGGTATTGGATAGCCCAAAAAGCACGAAGATAGACCAATAGTTAAGCAAAAGCTTTTGTCCAATTTAATATACCAAGTCAAAAACATTATGTTGCACATTATATGAAACCCAGCTATAATAAATTCTGAAGTTACACTACTGAACTGTTTTTATTTTAGAAAGGGAGCTCGTATGTTACAATATTGACAAATAATAATATTTGATCTATAATAAGAATATTTTAGCTAAAATGTCCACTGTATTTCTGTTCAGGATGACCCCGACTATGTCCATGTCAAATTTCATGTGATTTTAGTGTACAGTTATTGAGAAAATTAAAAGGCAAAGATAGCTCAAATGGCATTCATATTGAGAATTTCAAAAGGACATTATGATATGGCGTTGGGTCTTTTTTATCACATAATGCGGGAAAGGTGTAGTGTTTGTTTGTTATGAAATTCAATTGCATTACTGATCACATACAAATCTACTCTAGTAGGGATTATGTAAATTACAATAATGGTTAGGCCAATTGTCTGTATGGATATTATTTAAAGAAGAGATTGTATTCTGGAAATGTGCACATATATTGAGAGTAGCAAATTAAGAATATTATGTCACAAAATCCTTCATTATACATGACATGTATAAGAGGAGAAACAAATTAAAATATTGGAAAGTTGATGAGTACATTGGCATTTATTTGACATGTTCAATTTAATAAAACTAGGATGCTAAAATGTACTCAAAATTGTACAGTAACAGGGTCAACCTAAACAGGAATTGATTGAAAGTTTCTTATAACCTCTTAAAAATTTGTTTTTGTAACATTTCAAATATGGGGAAATTATTAATACCATAATGTCAGTTTAGCTGACTTTGCCTTTAATTTTCTTAAAAACTGGAAAGTAAAATCACATGACATTTGACATGGGCATAGTCAGGGTCACCATGAACAAGACACCAGTGAATGTTTACTATAACCTCGGAAGGAATGTCAAAGTCCAAATATGAGGAAATTATGAATATGAATGGTATTTTTGAGCTGACTTTGCCTTTAATTTTCTCAAAAACTATAAAGTAAAATGAACTTTACACAGTGACATAGTCATGGTAATCATGAACAATGATCCAGTGAATATTTACTAAAACCTCTCAAGGAATTCCTGTAATAAATGTTCGAATATGAGGAAATTATGAATATCATAATGCCATTTTTGCTGACTTTGCCTTTAATTTTCTCAAAAACTGCTAAAATCACATGAACTTACATTGTGACATAGCCAGGGTCATCATGAACAACGATCCAGTGAAAGTGTACTATAAGTTCTCAAGGAATTCCTGTAATAAACGTTCGAATATGAGGAAATTGAATATGAATGTCATTTGAGCTATATTTGCGTTTACTTTTCTCAGTAACTCTAAAGTAAAATCACATGAAATTTGACATGGACATAGTCGGGGTTATCCTGAACAGAAATACAGTGGACAATTTTAGCTAACCAATACAGGAAATGGTTTAATTACAGATCAAATATTAATGTCATAATATTTCAACTTTCGAGCCCCCTTTTTAATCAACACAGTACAGTAGTGTAACTTCGGATTGTATAATACTTGTATTTCATACAATGTACAACATTATATTGTTTTTGACTTGTTATATCAAATTGGACAAATTATTGCTTATTAAATGTAAGTCTATCTCCGTGCTTTTGGGGCTATCCAAGCACCCGTACCGTAACACCACCTATAGACATGCATGAAATTTCAAGCAGATGATCTGCTCTCTTGACCGCAGTGATTCTTATGTTGCTTTCAGTAGATTTGCACCTAATAAACCGCATTAGTAGGATTTTTATCTGACTCGTTTCGGTGTTAGCTTGTCTTGAAACCTGAACTACGTGTGTTGACATTGATTGACACACTCTTGCAGTGAGGAGCCGAGCCCCCCCTATGATTAACGGGGTCTCACGTAAGGCAGCTGATACAAACTGTGAGAAGTCCCGACTGGGGTTAGCATAACTCCATGCAGGCTGAGCAACAGATTTTATTTGACTTGCAAACCTTAACAGCGGGCCCATATTGACACTGTCCTCTGCCTCAAGTAACGCGCCAACTGCAATAAATAACTTACGCACGCATGTCTCACAAAAGTGAAAGTGCTGCTGGACAACTAGCCTAAAGTCTACCACCTGTGCCCACGGCCACGTGCGTCACACACAATAAGAGCACACCTGAGTGGCCAAGAAGAAAGTTTGAGGAATCAAATTGTGTACCTAAGAGCGCACACACACTCACACACATGGATACTCACGCACCTGGAGGGTCCCTTTTGCCCCGGCTCCCGGGATGCGTAAAGGCTATTTCCGCTCAGAGGTGGCACGTTGAAATGAGCCTTTGTTGAGTTAAAAGAAAAACCGATCCGATAGCCATCCAATCATAAAAAAAAACTCTATGAAAAGCCAATACAAGTCAGTAAGAGATGTACTTTACCGGCTCCGTCCATCGACACCGCTGTGGTGCGCTCTGTCTGAGTGTGCCGCTAAGTGCGCAACAGGCTGACCTAAAGCAGACACAAATACAGCCGGTTTTCAAAATAAAAGCGCACGCAGCTCGGAGCCTCTCTCTCTCTCTCTCTCTCTCTCTCTCTCTCTCTCTCTCTCTCTCTCTCTCTCTCTCTCTCTCTCTGGTTGCCTCTTTTTGAATTAGTTCAAGGCTAGTCGATTCAACAGAAATGGCCATGCTAAAAAAATCGAACAAAAATCCCCTTCGAAACCTGCAGCGTGTTTAACTATCGACATATAACTTAAGAATCATTGCTGTGACCAATCAACGGGATGCCTTTCATCACCACTTTTGACACTGTTTCGACTCATAGTCTACAGATGTGGAACGACATGTGGTTTCACGTAGCAGAGTCCCTTGAAACGTGTTTTCTAACCGGAGCTGTCGGTGATGGATCCGGTTTGGCTCGACAGTAGTGTTAAAACGCAGTACGGTTGTGCTTGCTCTACTCATAACATAACACTAAACACTCATTTAGTCCGCAGCGCACATGTTTCCATTCAGATTGTCAGTGTGTCTCCATTCACAACAACCAGCAAATGACCATGATCCGTGTAACATACTTCTCCTCTCTTACATTTCATAGATTAGATATAAGCTACATGGAGTCAGACCATGCAGCAAATACACTTTCCTCGGTCCTCGGTGATATTATCGGTAGCATTATGCTTCTGCCAGCGCCTTTTCAGTCACATTGTACACTAGATTGTTTATAGGCTACACTTAATGTGATGGCTGAGAAATACTATGACTATACCACTACTACTACTCCATTGTGTACAGTTTTTCTTCTCTTTTTCTTTGGCATGGATGTTATTTTCTGGCAGATTTTCTGTTTCCTGTCTATGAAAAGCAACTCTTAAAAAGCAGGTAAAACATGTGACAAAGGTCTTAAAATTTAATCTTGTGAATTTCAGATATATAAGAAACAGTCTAACCATGCAGGCTGCGAAACTGTATTTTAATTAATGCAATGATTGTCCCCCATCTGACCTACTGCTTAACCAGCTGGGCACAAGCCAGCAGCACAACATTAACATCTATTCATATTCTCCATAAACAAGCTCTAAAAACACTTGATAAAAACCCCAAAAGTCACCATCACTGCAATATCCTCAACAAACACCATATCTTGAGGTGGGAGAACCTCATTAAATACACTGATGTGTGTCTGGTTTTTAAAATTTTACATGGTATGGCCCCACCTCCGCTTAGTGATTTTATTAAACAAAGCGCTCAAAGCAGTAGACTCACTAGATCTGCTTCAAGAGGTGATTGTGTCATTTCACATAGGTCAAGCTCTTTTAGCAAATCTACATTCTCTGTGAAGGAAGCTCACTCGTGGAATGCTCTGCCACCACATATACGCACACAAAACACATACAAAACATTCAAACACAGCCTTAAGGAATGGCTTGTTGCCAATCAGGTGTGCAAGCATTGATGTACTGTCTGTCCTGCCTGCTTGTTTTGCCTATATGTGAATTTGTCTTGTTCAGTGTTGCTATCTTCCATGTTTGATGTGTATTATGTGTCTCAGTGTTATATATGTGCTTGTACTGTAGGTGGGTTTGTTCTGCTGTGCTCTAGTGTTGTACACTTTTCTTTTGCTTATATGTGTATTGGTTTTGTCTATACGTTACTGTCTATATATGAATTTTAATTCCATTTTATTTGAAATTTTGCAATTTTTAGGCAGCCTTCGAACATCTGGCCGGTGACAGCAGATGAAAACTAGCCTCTCTGGCTAACTCTGGCTCACCTACAGTTTCACTGTCGATTGGTGTGCATTGTCCCTGCAAAATAAATAAACAAACAAACAAACAAAACAAACTTAACATGAATGATCAAAGATGAAATTTCAGTTTACAGTACATGTAACACATTGCTACACAAAGTGTATGTGTGTCTATATTTTTTTGGGCACTACGGTATTGTTCAGTGTTGACTTTTCAACTTTTTCCTTTTGTTGAAATCTGAAAAACTCAGCGTTTAGCTAGACAAAACTGACATTAATGTATAGTACAGTACAAGCAGTCGGTGTCAACAAAAATGTAGAACAAAACAGAGATTATTATATAAGAAACATTTCCAGGCTTGGCTGCCATGGTGACAAAACATGGTTTAACTGGTTATTTATACATGGATTCAATGTTTTGGGTGGTATACCTTGTGCAGACATGCAATAGAGTTGTGACAATTGCACTTTAGAGAATGCCTACGATGGACGATGGAAGGAGGGTTTCTGGCTGACTGTGAGCGCGTAGGCCTATATGATGAAGGGATATTACTGCATTATTATAGACCAGTGCCAGATCACACCGAGGCAGTCAGAGCCAAACCTCCACCACAACCGCATGTCCCTCCAGACTGGCTGCTGAGCTCAGAGGGGAAAGCCCGCAGGAGTGCAGAGGCATGAACACAGTCAGTTTAGCATGACTGGGCATTTTTTTAATGAATATTTCCATTTAGTCACAAGGTCTTCTTTGATATTGTTTTTGGCCAGATTTAAAAAGTGACATCATTATTGTCGTTATTACTACTTCAAGAAGCTGGTCAAGAAAAGCAACACAATGGGAGTTGCAAACAAAATCTAGCCGTTAATGTAAAATCAAAGATACTAAACCAACAGTAGAGGTTCAGCCCAAGAAGAAATGCATAGGGGCCGACAGTAGGGGACTCTATGGTTGCACTTTTATTTTTTATTGTGTTCAGCTCTTCCTTTCCATTGTTAATGGTTACATGAAAGCCACCTGAAGCTCGGTTAACATGAATGCTAATAGACGATTCATTACCACACAATGAGCCGTGAGACACTTGACATATGACATATGTTGTCCCCTGATTTTGTTGGTCTAATATCTTGCCTGGAGACTGATGCAAATAATCAATTCAGTTTGTGTTTTTGATTTAAGAGCAAAGATATGGGACCTTAGTTCAAGTAATCAAGTATTTGTCATACTATGTGTACCCAGAAGGTGCAAGTGTGTAATCACCGAGCAGAGACACTGCTAAAGGCTGTTGACACCAGCTCCACCAATCATATGCCACAGAATGATGAAAACTCAAGTGGGGTACTTTCGGCCTGAGAAACCAAAGTGAGCTCCACAACCTGCTTCTTAAAGTTGTTGAAACTGTTCTCTACATGGCAAACTCTTCATCACATTCTTCTCACTGCCCTCAGTGGTATGTGATAGATGAGTCATACATTTGGTTTATGTGTGTTTCTTAACCACTTGGAAGTATAACCAAATGGCCAAAGTCTGTTTTTCCATTTGTCATGGGAGTCAGTCATGCTAGCTTCTCTGTGAGGCTGTTGTTGGGCTTTTTAAAAAACTTTTAAATCCCGAAAAATCAACGGGAAAATATGTATTAAAGTAAATCAGAATAAATTGGAATAATAATAATAACACTGAGAATAACCAACATAAATAGCACAAGCATAGCTTACACAGGCACACATATTCCCTCCAACATACATGGGAAAATATCCATATCATCTTTCAAAAAATCCAAAATAAAATGTCCTGTTTGTTTTATCTTACTTTAAGGAAGTCATATGAGAGTACTTTAGGATATCTGTGGTTAGCGTGTTAACATGCTCTCAATGACAATGCTAACATGCTGATGTAACGTCTACAATCTTTACCATTGGCATGTTAGTGTGCTAACATTTGTTAATTAGCACCAAACACAAAGTACAGCTGAGGCTGATGGGAATGTCATTGGTTTTGCAGGTATTTGGTGATAAAACAAAATATTGTAACATTTGGCACCTTAAATAGTCCTCCTGTGATCAATGAGGTCACACATTGTCGAGCATGATCTATGACAGCTGATGCAAACTTTGTGAAGTGGCAAATAGAGTTTGCATCGGCCTCAACTTCAGACACTTACAAACTTAATTAAAAACACAACTGATCTCTTTTCATTTCGGATTTCTCACATAAGGTGATATGAGTTACTAACTATTAATTCCGCTGCTGGATTTTCCTCTTTCTATATCTTGAAACTATATTTAGTATTTCGCACTGGAACCAGTTCACATATTACACCTCTATTAAAGCTTATAGGCAGTGTGATATGAGAATCGGCTCCACTGCATAGTTATAATAGTATATAGTAAACATCTGTAAACTCAAAAAACAGTGGCCAATCTGATGTGTAATATGTCTATCAATGTACACAAGCATACACATGGATACTGCATACCAAGCAGTATCAGGTAGAGGGCTTACAGGTAGAGTGAAGGTTGTCTCAACATCAGCTGTGGCCGTAGACACCAGTAGGGAACAGACAAAGACATCCGTATTATGAATACCAAAATATGTTTTTTAAGAAGGAAAAAAATACCTAGTTTTTGGAACTGAATGACAGGTACCAGATCAGCTGTCTTCCTGCTGTACATATTTCAGATCTTCTCTTGACTCCAAGCCAGAGCTCAGAAGTTTAAAAATGGTTTGCCACTGGGTCTCTTCAAAGAGATTATGCAACGTCTTGCAGATTATCTGCTTGATTTCTTCACTCAAGTTGGCCATTATTCTGGAATAAATGGAAAGAATGATGAAGAATTTATATTGGTGTGCCATGGACAGTACTCAGGCACGGGGTAGTAATCTATCAGATTCTCCTGATTAACACAACAGTAGCTTCTCTGCATCAGTGTAAGGCTATAGACACCCATGTTGGAAGACTCATGGCATGTTATTTTCCAGCAATAAAATATACTGAGAACCACTTCAATTTTTCTGATTACAAGCCCCTCATCATCATCGTCGATCACAATGCACATGTTCTTTTTGTATTTCGTACTCTTCACAGCCACTTAATGTGCTATCAGAGTGTTTACAGGCTCAAAATTCTGATGTGCAACTGACCCTCTGATGTCATCATTGTAGTCGCCTGAGAAAAACTTTGTCCTCTTCTCCAATAAAAGAGCTGGAGGGAAACAGTTGCCACTTAAGTGGTTTGAATCGTACTTGAAGGACAGAGAATACTTTGTGTCTGTAGCTAATTACACATCAGAGCTGACTAAAATGACATGTGGTGTTCCACAAGGTGCAATACTTGGGCTTCTTCTGTTTTGGAAAAACTTCTAATTATAAATCGGGAGAAGAGTTCTGTTCACAAATTCAAAGAAAATAATGAAGTCTTCAAATGATTCAAAGTTGTCCCGTTCTATTTTATTTCGCTTGCAAGGGAAAGATGCACCACAGTCACCTCAGTCAGTGTCTGTGGTGAAAAGTTCAACATCGTACAAGATACCAAACCATTTTAAGCACACATGAGTTCACGCCTTGGGATAAACAGACAGGGAGTAGATGTTTTCGTACCCTGGCTATCGTTCTTATCTAGACACATGCCAGGTGCGTTAACTGGGAGTCAGTGATGGTTTTATGGTCCGTCTCAAACTTGCCAAACCGAAAAAGAAGACACTATGTCTTCACTTCCTCTGTCTGAAGTGGGAGTGTTTGATCAGCCATGAGAAACACGACGCTGTGTTCAATAGAACTGATTAACTGCTTCTGCAGGACTGCTGTGTTTTGTCAGTGTTTGTGTTCCTCACTTTCCCTCTCAGTTGTACATCTTTTAAAACATTTCATGATACTAAAATATATTTTTCCCATTACATTTCTGTTCAACATCTACATGCTTCCACTAGCTCAGATTATGGAAAACAACAAAGTGTTTTCCATAATCCATAAAGTGATTATGGAAGACACACAAATCTACATAACTATATCACCAGGGGACTATAATCCCATACAAAGCTGAGTAAATGCATTGAACAAATCAATAACTGGATGTGCCAGAATTTTCTTCAATTAAACAAAGATAAAACAGAAGTAATTGTTTTTGGTACCAAGGACGAACGATTGAAAATCACATCACTCCAGTTCTGAGGTCTTTGCACTGGCTTCCTGTCCAACAAAGAATTGACTTTAAAATCTTGCTGTTGGTTTATAAAGCACTGAATGGTTTAGGGCCAAAATACATCTCTGATCTGCTGCTACCTTATGAACCATCCCGACCTGTTAGGTCATCTGGGACCGGTCTACTTTCTGTTCTCAGAGTCAGAACTAAACATGGAGAAGCAGCGTTCAGTTCTTCTGCTTCACACATCTGGAACAAAGTCCCAGAAAGCTGCAGGTCTGCAGAGACCCTCAGCTCCTTTAAATCCAGACTGAAGACTTTTCTGTTTGCTGCTGCCTTTGATTGAACCAGATTCAAGGATATTAATCAATTTCCTGCATTTCTGCATTTTACTACTGTATTTTATTTCATACACTGCTTTTTAGAGTTTTAATGAGTGTTTTTAATGTTTCAATGAATGTTCTTAATTGTTTTTAAATCTCCTTTTCTTTTGCCTAATGTTTTGATGCTTTTAATGGTTTTATGTGAAGCACTTTGAATGACCTTGTTGTTGAAATGGGCTATACAAATATACTTGCCTTGTCAGCACTCAGAAAAGCCTGTAGCAGCTGAAGTCTTTCTGAAAGAGTAGAATATGGATTCTTAGAGTCACGCAATTTCCTCAAACATTGTTTAAAATATGTGTGTTTGCTCTCAAATCTTAATGTCCATAGACAAATAAGTGGCCCAAACAGTATAATGACCTGATAAGGACTGACATAATGGTGTTTGGGCTTCGGTGGGTGGCTTGCTTTCAGCAATGCAAATCTTCATTGATCAGAACTGTTACGCTATCTGGCCAGTTGAATTGGCTTGTGCACAAATAAGCTCCACAACATTCTACACAGATCTGAACAAGCTCAACATAATAGAAGCTGTTGTTGAAAACAGTTTTTCTTTTGTGATCAATTTTTTAGTGACCGAGTGTTGCAGGCCCTAAAGAGATCTTCAGTTTTCAGGTGATTAATCACAGTACTTGTGTCAGTTTCTGATAATGTTAGTTTATTTATTGAATGTTAAAATTCTGGCCAGATCTTAATCATTGCACATTTAAGGAGTCATACAAACAAAACAGAAAAAAACAACCAGCAATTAAACCAAGGGCACCCTAAACTTACAACCATACTGAACACGGCAACTTGGTACTGATGACCTCCAACAATAGGCCACTTGTGGCAGATGAATTGTGTTTTAAACCAGATAAGATTTACAGCAGTTGTCCATCTTGAAAAAAAAAAAATTGAAACTCAATTAATCAAATTTAAAATGGTCAAAATTTAAAATACAGATCCTGTGGCCAGACAAAAATTAATAGCACATTCCCAACAAGTTTTCCTCTGAAAGAAGGTCTTTTATTAAAGGCCACGTTTGCGGCTTTTCATTTATGTCAGACAAGCTGCCGGCTCACTACAATATCCCTGTCCACAGGATCCGTAGCCTTTAGCTAGTGTCCATACATCCATAACACTACCAGTAAGTAGTAACTTCAGTTAGTAAAGTGACTTCAATTGTACTACTTTGTCCTGTAGTGTGAACCCACTAAATACTTAAAATATGTTTAGGATTTGTATGAATCAGGAATAAATCAAACATAGCCAAAACACATGTGTGAAAATCAATAGCTGGGTGCATTATTAAGAAGCAACAATGCAGGGCTCCGGACTGTGACTAAAACGTTCGCATATACGATAAATATTTGTCAAAATTCCACTTGGCCAAATTCATACAAGTGCATGATGATTCCATCTCCGCCTCCTAAGTCTCCTAAGTCTCCTAAGTCAACTTGACGGGCGAGCAAGTGTTGAGCAGTTGCAGGCTCATAGGTGGGGGGTCAAACTCACACTAGTTACAGCCCCGCATCTACACGCCGAGCAGAAACACCTGGCACTCTACTGAATGCACCTCTCTAGTTTTTTTTGTGTAGATGTTTTCTTGATTAGGCTAATTGCTCTTTATACAAAATTCAAGATAATAGTGAAAAATGCCCTTAACAATTTACTAGAGATAAAGGTTAAGTCTTCAAATGTCTTGTTTTATCAGTTGGTCAGTTTTATCAATGATATAAATCACATATATGACAGAAAAGTAGGAAATCCTCTCAAATGAAGAAAATGTTTGTGATCTTTGCTGAATAAATAACTTAAAAGATCAATTGATAATTTCCCCTTATCTTTTTGTAGATCTGTTAATCTTCTGATCATTTCAGCACTGAAGCACTGCTCAATGGGGGGGGGGGGGGGGGGGGGGGTCTCACTTCCTCAAATCCCACTTTATTTAACAGGCCTGTGTACTACAGAAAGGAAATGACATAACAAATTTTACCATGATATGATATGACATTTGTATTATATTACTATAGGTGGACCAACATAAGAAAAATCTTTGAATATCATGCAATTCAAATAAACACCAGCACTTTCCTCCTGATGCAAATAAAACAAAATATGCACAACAGGAATTTTCATCAGCAGACAACAACCGGACGGTATCTTTATTTTAGCTGGTGATTTTAATCAAACAAACCTCTGATCTGTTTTATCTCAATTTTACCAGCATGCCCACATCTCCACCAGAGGAAACAATACACTGGATCATGTTGAGACGAATATTCCTGGCAGCCACAAAGCCCTCTCCGGCCCCCACTTTGAACAATCGGATAATTTTCCCCTGCTCCTTCTGACTACGCCCAGCTAATTAACCCAGGAGAATGTGATTTGATGAGGTTTGGAGATGTCTTGTGATGTGCCTGAAAGCACAGCCTATGGCTTAGGTTCGCCTTTGATCAAAATAAACAAAAATGTTTTTTTAGTGCTACTTTTTTTACTGCCTTTTCCTCTTATTGATTGCCTTTATTACTATACAAACTACCTGATAATAACTATATGATAGTAATTATATATTTTTTAAACAGAAGATATATTTCTTCTATCATTCCTTTTCTTTAATTTTACAAATTATAACCAACTGTGTACAGCAGGTGTATTCAATTAATTTTCAACAAGGTCCAGTTAGAGAGAATGTCCTTATGCAAAGGTCTGGTACATCCCAATAATGTCTAACTGGTGTTATAATTTAGTCCCATACATATTGAAGAAGTATGTAGTTAATAACTGACTGTCAAATCAATTAAACAAAGTTCAATTAATAATATCTCAACAATATCTATTGTCAGTTTTCAAATGGAACTGGATTATTTATAAATAATACATGCTCTACAGTATTAGGTATATATTTGCTTTGTTCTAATGTACAAACCATTCTGTAATGAAACACTTATGACAAATAATCCTTGGTTCACAACATAGACAAAAAAGATATCAGTGGGCAACAACTTTTGGAATTTGCAGATTTTGAACCGGCTCTGTATCACTGCAGCGCCGGCAGTTTATGCAGATGATTGATTGCTTCATTTAGCCAACATTTTGTTTTCTGTTTGTGTGATCGTTTTTGTATACATTCCAGGAAAAGATGTTGGGTCCAGAAGAGGGACCAAGAAAGTGTAGTCCAAGGCTGAGGTTTCAGCGGTAATGCGACATTTCAAAGATCACATATGTGAAGTTCACCTGGCCACCAAGAATGAATGCAGTCACTGCAAGTTGGTGTCTTTGCACAAAGAACTGTGCAAAATGTAAGAGATTTTGCTCGGAATCGGGGAACAGCTGAAAAGAGACAGTCACAGAAGCTGTGTACAAACCTTTATTTTATTTTTTTGGCAGGAAAGGTAATGTTCAAAATCACATATATATATATATATATATATATATATATATATATATATATATCATATTCAGGGATCATTGTCCCTTTAAAGACCCAACAGTGTTTTTTTGGTAATTACAGGTCAGACTTTTACACCACAATATAATTAGGTTGCTGTGTATGAAGTTGTGTAGGTTGTATCTGAAATCTAAAGTGAGCTGAATTTTTTAAGTGTTTTAACCTAACTGTGGGACCTCAGGAAAGGGTAGTCCATCCAAACCACAAGCGGGCTTGTATGGCGAAAAGGTCTCCCTATTACATATCTACCTGTGTGTGTGTGTGTGTGTGTGTGTGTGTGTGTGTGTGTGTGTGTGTGTGTGTGTGTGTGTGTGTTTGTTTATGTGTATGAATGAATGTATGAATGAATGAGAGGCTCAAAGTTTCAGTGCTAAGGTGCTGGTGACACCAATGTGCATTTTCCAATGTCGGCCCGGAGTCTACAGAAATCTCCTGTACCACTTCTTCCTTTTCTCTTCAGGGATCACTCTCTCCCAAAACTCCATTTGGGCCTTCGCGGCGGACACCTTGTACTTCCACTGCTGCTCTTTTTCCTTCAGCGTCTGCTTGAGCTCCTCGACGGCCTCAAGGAGGGATGACTTTTCAGCCCACCACTCCCAAAAACTCTCGAAATGCTGGTCGGCTTTCGTCATTGCAGCCGCGAAGTTGTCGACCTCCTCTTTCTGCTGGTTGAGCCGAGCCACACAAGAGGCTCTGGTCTCCTGCAGCAGGGAGGCTTTCTCCTGGTCCCACTGGAGACGGTCAGCTGCAAACTTCTTATCCTCCTTTGTCTGCATCTCCAGGTGGGTCGATCTGGCTCTCTTAGACTGGTCACGTTCAGTGGTCAGCTCCTGCTGGGTCGCCTTCAGAGCAGTGTGGAGATTTTGATTCTCCATCTTTTGCTTTTCAAGTTGAGCCTTCAGCACGGAGGCTTTCTTCTGCTTCTAGTCCAGTGTTTAGCTCCACTCGCTCTCAACACACATTGGACTGTTTGAGTTTTATTCAGTGATGAATGGCAACCAGCTAAATTAATCTTAATGCCTTTATCAGGTTTTGGCAAATAGTGGTTTACCATGTAGACCAGGAGTGTCAAACTCATTTTCACCCCGGGCCACATCAGCATCATGGTCGCCCTCAAAGGGCCGGTTGTAACTGTAAGACTGTATAACTTACTCCCTAACATATTGTTAAATAACTGTCTCTACATTTGATTATTGTTTATTCAAGTGCAAAAAGATTACAATTACAACTACAACAATTACAGATTATTAATGTTACTATAAATAATACATCTAAATTCAGAGTCTAAATTTGTAAAAATAATTATATTTCCATGTATTTTTACAAAACAGGAAAACACTGTAAAATAAAAAAGTAAAATTCTGTAAAATTACAGATCTTTTTTTACAGTGCGCAGTGTCGATCCTCAGATAGAGCAGGAGAAAATTAGACTGGTGTTGGTGGTCCCGTCAGCATGTGTGTGCAAGTGTGTGCATTCAAAGCAGTAAATAGCACATCCACAATGGGGCTCTGTCTCGCAACCATGACATGAATTTCATGGATTAAATCTCAAGGTGTTGCCAAGGAGTGGAGAGCGTCCGGTGGCCTCAGGATTACATTGTGGTGTTTGTTCATTTATGAACTATAAAATGATGGAAACTGAGTGCCTAAAAAATACAAAGAACCATCTGGGTCATATACAGTCATATCACTGTACACTAATTAACCCTTGTGTTGTCTTAACTTTCTGTATACACTACTTTTCCTAGGGGTCAAAAATGACCCGCCTTCACTAAACCCCTAAAATAAAGCAGTGTGATTGCATTTTAAACACCAAATCTATTTTGCATGAAGAAACAACCTGTCATTCATCACAAACTTTGTGAATATCTAGCTGTTTCCTCTTCACAGTGCAGAAAGACTGTGTTTAATCAGTGGAATCCACTTCTCCCAGACCTCTCTTATGGCCGCAAGTTTGTCTGTCACACACCTTGCAGGTCTTGACTCACGATTATTATTATCGTTCTTGAGAAAGTATGAAAAACTTTCAGTGGCATTGTTGCACGGAAAATTGACCTTCCACTCTCTGTCTCACAAATGCAGCCTCGCCTCGGGACCTATACACACCTGCTAAGATTAGCAGCCTGATGTAGGCACACAGGTCAATCTATGGCTGGTGTGATGAACATGCTGAGTGTTGAGACGATATCCTGGGCAACTGTATGTCTCGTGGGCCCTGGGGTCATCCTTATGACATGTTGTGCTGCCATCCTGTCCTGGTTGTCATTTGGTGATCAGGACCATGTTATTTTTCCGTTCTTTGACAAAAATGTCTCTCTTTCAAATTGGACGATTTCTTCTTCATCTGAAGATGATTCATCATGCTCTGGGTCATATTCTTCCCCATCTTCTTCTTCAGATACCTCTTCCTGTTCTAAATCACCGTCCTCTTGTTCCTCCTGGACATCTGAATAAATCAGATCTAGGACCTGCTGGGCAGTGAAACGTGCACTGATGGCTACAGTAAAGAGAGTACTGGGGGTACTGTCATCTGCAGCACCTTTATAGCATCTGACTGCATTCCCCATTAGTAAACAATGCATTCAAGAAATGATTATTCTCTCTGATCTTGTTTGTATTTTGTCTGCAAACTTTAGTCAGGTGTGGGGTCGTGGAGGGGAGATGCTGCACATTCGCGAGAACGTTTTTGTTTTCCCTGAGTTCAATCAGTAGCACACGTAATCTCAATTTATTGTGTGTAAGTGTGTGTGTGTGTGTGTGTGTGTGTGTGTGTGTGTGTGTGTGTGTGTGTGTGTGTGTGTGTGTGTATGGTGTGTTTTTATGGTTTCTGTAGTATGAAAATGATTTTATAACCCCTAAGACAAGATTTGTACCCTGTTGGTGTACAGCTGTTATGGAAATATGAACAAAGGCAATGTTTAACTTTTTCTCATGTTGGGGTCATTTTAGGAAAAGTCATTGAATTTCAAGTTGAAAAAATATCATTAAGGGGGTTTCCTATGCTGTTAAACGTAGTGGAGGGTCATTTTTGACCCCTAAGACAACACAACGGTTAAAAGGAAATCCTTCAGCAGGCCACATTACCTGTTCACGTCCCACAGCAGTTTCAGCTCAGCTCCTCACTTGATGAGTTTGCAGCAACAAAACGTCCTGTTTTTTACAAGGACCATTATTAAGGCTGTTGAAGCAGGAGGAGGCTCAGTCGTAAAGTCACAAACTAATAAACCGAATGAGCCAATTTGGTTGTAAATCTTTTATGTGTGTTTGGATTTGAGATAATCCTGTTCATTTACTGACAACTTTCTAAAATGTTTGTCAATTCTCCATGTGAAAGTGAAGACGGACAAACCAACCAGCATTTTTTTTTAAGTGGCTCACCCTCCAGTCAATCAGGCCACCAGTTGTAAAGCCAAGTGTGAAACAGACTGTTATAGTTGTTAACTAAGTCACAGTAACACCAGTAACTCTCGCAGAGTTTCTTAACACATCGTGTCTCACAGAACTCCCACACTGCACATCTGCTTGTAGCATTAAATTCAAACTTTCATTCTTAAGAGGAAGATTGCGTTTTTTGGTCTTACAACCTTGACATAAATCTCAATATCACATTTGTGCCATTTTAGAGGCAGAAAATAGATAGTCCTGATCTATTTCCAAATGTATTTATTTTTACATTAAATCCAAGTAAATCAGTTCATCACTGATATAGACACACATTTTCAGTATCAAAAGACCTTTCATCCATACTATATTTCAAGGGCAATTTAACGTGGCTTGAATTTGAGCAGGTAACTCCCCTTAAATAGCAGCTGTGACGTTTTGGACGTTTTTACTTACTTAACGTAACATTGCTCAAGAAAAAGGACACCAAAATGTTAAATGAGAATATGCTGCACCTGTGCAAATACTGAAAAATAAATAGGAATGTCATGATTATCATGTTCAGCTTCTTTTTTTTTACTCTGACAGAGTAAAAAAAAAAAAAGAGTTAATATGACAGCAAATATATGAATGTATGTTCATATCAGTGGCAGCCTTGTATTTCATACCTGGGCCTTCAGTGCTGTCCTACTACAGCTGAACATCCTCCTAATAACCTCATTATGACGCCACAGCTACGGGTTATTATTTGTTTTGTGTAAAAATGAAGCTCAACACCTACAAATACACTAACTGCAGAGTGCAGACACATGAATATGCACATGACGGGATGCTGCGCCATTAACGGACAATGCATATGCATTTAGCAAAACTGTGGCGCTAAAACACGCATTCCACCACACACTCAAGAGCACGGGCCATTCAAATATTATTCACATCAGAGGAAACAATATTAACCATATCATGAAAATGACACCATAGACAAATTAACACAGTAGTAACGCTGCTGTCACTCCCTCCAGGAAATACACAACACCTTAGTTCTTGTTACTGACGGATTTATTTGTCTGTCAACACCGAGAGGGAAAATGAGTCCACATGAAAAGACATGAATCTTCAAAGTAGATCACTTTAACACTTTAACTTTAACACTTTAACTTTAACACTTTAACTTTAACTCTTTTTAACTGTATCACTTTAACTTTAACACTTTGCGCGGAGAATATAGACTTCTGCTGCTTCACTAGTCTTGTTGCTGTGCCACGACTAAATGTGTCCCTGCACAACATGGGACGAAACAATAGTTTGTAACACATATAAAACCAAGCAAAAATCCATTTTCATAAAAACAAGTTGTACAAATAATAATATATAAACAAGCATATTAAATAATGACATCAATAATATTTATGGCAGTTAAAGCTACTGCAGATGTAAAAACAAAAGCAGTTCACTTACCAAAACTGCTCTTCACTATTTAAAGACAGTCCATCTTCCTTTCTTTGTAAATACAAAGTTAAATGACACGGTTGTTCAGTACATCCGTGCGTTTTAGTTCCAGTAAGAAGTCCTTCTCGATTCATGGACACAGTGATGACAGTCAAGCCTCCCCAGTTGTATTTCCTGAATACGTTTTAAGGGGTTGGAGGGCTGAAAAAATAGATATTGGGATTGTCACCGCCCAACATGTCACGCTAGCCCACTGACCAATCACGTATGGCTAGGCCAGCTAGAAGGCTCTGGCATGTCAAAGAATACACCCAACATGTCAAACTAAAAATCTGATTGGTTGAAGACTATGACAATCAACAATATCAACAATCAACAATATCGTCCCCATTTACTGCAAATGGATTCACTTGTAGTTCTGCAGGTCTCCAGGCAGATTTTTTTTTACCTAGAGACATAATAGGAGGGAAATCTGATTGGATAAAAGCAGCGCTGCAACACTGGAAGCAGCGCAACAAAGGAAGACAGTAGCTGTGCAATGAGAAAATAAGCTAATGGGAAAAATATTTAGAATACATACAGTATAGTGTATTTATGAAAAATAATTAAATTATAAAATAGCTATAACTTTGTGATTCTCTCCAGGCCAGCAGAGAAGGCTTTGCCAGCCCTGACGGCTCACCACTGGTACATAATATGCTTGGCAACTCTTTCTATCATATCATAATTAAGTAAGGCAGAGGGCTCATACATGGGCCTGAATGAAAGAGACTTATTGAATCGCTGTATCGTAGACCCTAAAAAGCTAAGAGGAAAGTCAAATGAGGAGTCGAAATATAGCAAAGCCCTCTAAAAGAGCACCAGTGATGGCTGAGTTCTATGTTCCTCAGGACATACTATGAGAGGACATGCTATGAGCAGCAAAGACAAATCTGCCGACAATTTACCAAACCATCACATAAAGTTTTTTAGGGTATTCCATTTCTTAAACTTATAGGGCTCATACACCGCCATTGTAAGTATTGCATGATTACTCAACTGTGCTACTCTAGCCCACCACTGCAGAGAGATAGAAACAACTGTGCTTGAATCAAATAATTTGATGTGAAACACAGCTGACTTATAGATTACGTCAGGTTATTTTTATGATTCTATTTCATAAAAAAGTGGGACCTCACAAATTTCATTTAGTTTCATATGGGATTGCTTAACTTTGATGATGGCACTAACTCCCACAGTCCTCTGTGTGAAACTTCTCAGAGGTGTGCGTGATTACCTGAACATGCTGAGATCAAAGATGAGTTGAGTTCCTGCTGTTTGGTCATTTCATTAGGTTATAAAAGTTGACATGACCTCCATTGATTTATATACGTTGTGAAATGGCAACTAAAAAGGGCATGGTAAGTTCAAAACAGAAAAACAGAAAATGCCCAAACTTTTAATCTTTTCAAGAGAGACATGCATGAGATTAACAGACGTTGATTTTAAAATAAGGGTTGATGAATCCCATATTGATTGACTTATGCTGCTATGGATATGATTGTACCTTCTACATGTATATGTGCAAAGAAGATTTTTTTTTTGTCAAAATGTTGCTTCTTGACATGAAAACATACTTTTTTTTTTAAGACCAATGTGGCTCTTCATTAATGTAATATTATTGCTTTCCCCAGTAACTAGTGTAAGGGATTACAATTTACAAAATAGTCCTTGTATTACAGTTATTAATCCAAGTTACTGCTGCGTTACGAGAATAGGATTTGTGTGCCAGGTAAAGTCTTGTTACGATGATGTGAACGTGCAGCAGGTCGGTACGCATCTTCGCGTTGCATGGAGTTGAAACATTTTGGAAAAAATTTGCGCGTGCAAAAACAACTTGGTGAAGGTGAATATCGATCAGCGGAGGTGATGATTATTAAATACTCTCTCAGCCAGTCTCATCACTGGTCCCATAACGAGCAACTAACAAATTACTTTTGATACCAAGTACTGAGTAAAGCGACATTATTACTTTTTAACCTTTTAAGCCCTAAGCCTGTTTATAGGCCTCTCCTCGGAAATTGCATACCCATAGTAAAGAGAGTGTATTTCGTCTAAATATAAGGTGTATTTTAATAGTTTTGTTATTTTAATAAAGCTAATGCTTGTGAAATTTGTTCAGATTTGTAAATATCAGTATATATGTTACTGGTTAAGAGTACATTAAGGAGGATTTTCCTAAAAAACTATGTTATTATTTGTGTGTGACGTGGTTCACCATTTCACCTAGCAGTCCACTTTCTCAATGGGGCATATTTATCTTCAATACCAATAAAGTAATAAGTGCTTTTGTCCAGATCATCTCCGCTACATACATTCAGTCATTGGAACAGTGTTCAGGCATGTTAGGGAAAATGTGTTTCATGCAAGTTGGTGTTACCACACTTATTTGTAAATGTTCTGGTTGGCAATGTCATTACCTGAGTCAAGTTATATGTTCTGGCTGCAGACATAATCGTATTCCTCATGGCACAGCTATTATTAAGTGCATCAATATTCAGATCCCCCATAAAATAATTTTTACTTTGTTCCTTGAGCTGCATATATTTAGGTGAGCGAACATCAATCCCGTCCTTAGAAGGGGAAAAGTACTTGATTCCGTTTCTATCTGCGAGATGAATCTGAATCCTCCCTGACTCATTCAGTGTTAGGTGTGTTTGACAAACAGCTAACAGGACTAGCAGTGCACACACTCCGGGCTACATCGCCGCCACTCACCCGCTGTGAGACGGGGTAGACAGCTTAGTAAGTGTTGTTTTTTTAAACTTTGAGTTGTTTGCCTGCCTCAGTAGTTGGGATCAACCACACACACACACACACATATACACCAATACTTTACGCCCCAGGGCCGATTTGGCATGGTGCGACCCCATTACAATCCCTAAAAGCTTCACTGCAGGGTGACTGGCCTCACTGTCTGTGATAATGGGACAACAGAGAAACACCGCCCGGCAGAAGGCTGAAGCCAGGACTCTGGAAGCCAGGACAGGCTGCTCCTCTTAGCTCGGATCATCTGAGCTTACCTCACTGACTTTAAACCAGATAAGACAATGGATCTGTGGATCTGTGTCACACTGGCTTTCCCACTGACTTGCTTGTTAGTGTGCTGTGTATGGTTTATGTATATTCTTATCTTTGTACCAAATACAACAAATTTTATCACAACCGCATCTGTCATCATCGGAAAGAATTAAAGTCCCAGTGAGGCGGCCTACAGTTACAAGAGGGATTTCAATCAAATCCTTTACATTTGATTCAACCACTAATCGTGGGCAGGCTTAGAATGTATTTCTATTTTTCATTTTCACAACTGAACTTTAATGAAGAAATGCAGCGGCATCAGAATTTGGTCTGGGGGTTTGACCTTTGACTAAAAGTATGCATGCTCACACATCCCGCCCCTGGGACTTTTGTGTTATTTTCAAGCTCTTCAGTCGTCAAATGTTTTAAAAAAAGATTTGTAACTCCTCAAAACCACATGATCTTAAGACTGAGGAAACTCAAAGGGGAAATCGATGCCAGGGGGAAATTCCCTATAAAAGTCTGGCAACTTGTCAAGAATAGCAGGGATTCTGCAGAGAGTTTACATGTTCAGAAGATCTGCTTTTCCATTTTGAAACCTTGTGATGTGTTTTCATCAGTTTCCCTCAGTGATAAGATCAAGGAACTTTTAAAGGAAGATTGCAATTTGCTCTTAGAGTCTAACGTCTACTCAATAACAGAACAGAAAAAAAACAGCTTGACAGGATGCTGAATGATCCTGAGTCAGACAGACAAAAAGCTGCAGGGTCCCCCGAAGCATTAAGCTAGACTGATCAGGGCCTGAGTCAAGCTATGATTGCGGGTAGGCTTTATGTGTAATCTAGTGAAATGCATACTTCCTCTGGAGAGTCAATGTTCCAAAGCTGTTAAAAAGTTGGGGAAAATCAGTCAAGCTGTGCCAACAGAGAAGCTCCAGTCCCAGGCTTCATGGTCACCACGGTTTTTGATGGATTACATGACAGAAAGCTGCAACGAAAGGTCCAATCTTAGTGAGTTCTTATGATTTATCATAACATTTAATCTCAGTTGTTTAGATAGATAGATAGTAACTTTATTGATCCCGTGAGGGGAAATCATTTTGTTGCAGCAGCAATAGATTACAGGTAAGAAGAGGTAAAAATAACAGGGTAAAAATCTTAATATAATATAAAAAATGCACATGTCAATACACAATATATACAATTATAATAACAGAGTAAAGATATTAGATAAAGTAGATGCACACTATATACAATGAAATAGAATAATAGAATAATATTAAATCAACTAAATAAACAGTAGTGCAAAGATTTAAAAAACAGTGAATGATTTGGCCCGAGGTGATTTATTATAGTCTCAACTTGACTTTGCAAAAAAACACGTATCTACTCATCGCAACACACATGCGCTCAACTGCAGGGCCGGCTATCTTCACTTGCATTGACAAACTGAGTCATCTCGGGGGTGGTGGGGGGGACTGTTAAAAAGTTCTTGCAGATCAGCAAATACTGGTGGTCAACCTTGTATTCCTTCAACCAAAAGGAGTGAACAAAACTGCAGGATTCTGTTCTCAAAGGGGGATCTGTTTCAGACACCTAGTTACCTGCTGAGTGGTTTCTGCTGAAGTGTGTTGAATTATTTAAAAAATCTGATTCTTTTTGCAACCATTTTGGGTCGCTCCCTCCAGTATTTTATTAGCTGATCCCCTTGCAGTCGGAGTTTCGAGGCATCCGAGCACTCGCACACACTGTGTATCACCTAATTTGTTTGCCACCAAAAATATTAGGCAGGTCCAAAACACAATGAATGATCTCTGTAGGGTGAAGACATCTGTGCAAATATGATCTGTCAAACACTCATGGCTCTGATTGGCTCTGGAAGAATGCTGATTATTATTACTGACTGAAACTTCATGTGTGGGAAACTATCGCAATGAAATTGGATATCGGCCCCCGCTGCTCTTGTTCACTTCAATTCACTTATTTTTTCCTCTGCAGTCGTTCACTTCCCTTTTCCTCTGAGTCTCCATCCCCCTTCACTCCCTTCACAATCAGATATGAGGATCCACCTCCTTCATGCACCCAACTCCATCCAGGTCACTCTTCTCTCCAGCCACACTCCCCCCTTTGGAGTTCACTGACCACATCAAGGTACTTGTCTCTGCTGTAACTAAACTCACCCCCCGCCCTAATCCCATTGTCTCTCCCCTAAAGCCCCCTCAGCATCCATCTCCACCAGTGTGGACCCAGTCATCACAGCACTATTATCCTCCATCTCCCCAGCCTGATAATGTTGTTTGTTTACAAAACACAACAAACTGTAATTGATATTTGCTGAAGAAACAGGAAGCCCCCAGGAGGCTTTAAAACACAGAAACTAGCTTTATTAAATGTCAGGAAACACATTACTGAGTCAACCGCTCCTCACTTCATTTTTATGAGTGAGGCTGGAGCGCATAAGGAAGGAGCTGGAGTTGCCGTTTTGTTTAATGACTCCCTCCAATGCAAGCAGATATCTTGAATTCATGTTCCTAAATGTCTACAGGCCACCTAGACACCGTGTGACCTTTTTTGATGAATTTTCAGAACTGCTGTGTATAATCTGTATTGTAGTTATTGTTGGGGGTCCCCAGGACAGAGGCACTAAAGAACATGTGTTGTGTTCATGATAACTTTGGACTGACTCAGCATGTGAGTGAACCCACACACAACAAGACATTACACAAACTCTGGACTTTTATTCATTTAAATGATTTCCAAGGGTCTGAACATTTCTACGGTTGTGGTTACCGATGTTGCTCTCTCTGATCATTCTTGTGTTTTCTTTGAGAGCACTCTCTCCAGGCACGCTAATGTTCCAACAGAACGGTATTTCAATCAGGAGAGACAAGTCAGATGAAGAAAAGATAATTGTTTATTATTAACAGATGATATGCAAAGATAAAGTCTTCACAGTCTTTGGTGCTTGGACTCTACAGGGAGATTTGTAATGGAGGAGCGTCTGCCCTGAGCAGCAGCAAGATAAATTCCCCCGAGGAGTCCAGACACTGGTGGTGGATGATGATGATGATGAAGATAGAACGATAAGTTGATGAAGCAGATAAATCTGCGAAGACCGGGCGGAGATAAAGAGGTGGAGGAGTGCGTAACGGCAGCATGAACATACCGAAGAGAGATTTAAGAGAGACAGCAGCAAGGTGATCTACCGATGTAATTGTTTCGTTGTGCCATTGGATAGAGGAGACCAGCTGATCTAAACAGCTGATATTAACAGCCCCGAAAAATGACAGCAAGGAAATTATGAATAAACAGTGGTGAGGAATGATTGGCAGATGTATGAGAAATAAACTATGGGCATAGGCATGCAAGAGTATAGTCTTCCTGACAGTAAAACAGTAGTGAAACATTTATTCAGTCTCTCTCTCTTCAAATCCACCCTATCTTGGGTCTCAGTCAATGAGCTTATAGATCTATGAAGACAGACTCCGCCTTTGTAATGTGGAACTGAGAAATACAAGGCGGTTCTTCTTCTCTGACAGTTTGCTACTGTGGACAGGCTAACAACCCGTCCTGTGTCAGTAGACTGTGAACTTCCCTGTAATGAATTTGCCTCCTTCTTCACTGACAAAATTCGGAAGATTAGACGAGCAGTCAGCGCCTCTATATCAGGTACATGATATGTATGATTTCCCTGTGCACACCTAAAATCGTTTCAAATACCATGGCACAATTTTAGCCGACCGACCGTAAAAATCTGGAGAACATTGTACAACATCTGAAATCCTCCTCCTGCTGCTGTCTTGATATTCTACCAACAGGTTTTTTCAAAAATGTTTCAAAGTGTATGGCCTCAGAAATTGTAAACACATCTTAGCTCTCAGGTGTTTTCCCACAGCCCCCGAAAACTGCATTTATCAAGCCTCATCTCATCTCATCTTCACCCGCTTATCTGGGATCGGGTCGTGGGGGCAACAGCTCCAGCAGGGGACCCCAAACTTCCCTTTCCCGGCCCTCATCAGCCAGATCTGACTGGGGGATCCCGAGGCGCTCCCAGGCCAGTTTGGAGATATAGTCCCTCCACCTGGTCCTGGGCCTCCCTCAGGGTCTCCTCCCAGCCGGTCGTGCCTGGAACACCTCCCTAGGGAGGCGCCCAGGTGGCATCCTCACCAGACGCCCGAACCACCTCAACTGGCTCCTTTCCACGCAAAGGAGCAGCGGCTCTACTCCGAGTCCCTCACGGATGACCGAACTTCTCACCCTATCTCTAAGGGAGATGCCAGCCACCCTCCTGAGGAAACCCATTTCGGCCGCTTGTACCCGCGATCTAATTCTTTCGGTCATGACCTAGTCCACACTCGTTCCTACCCTCACCATAGGTGAGGGTAGGAACGAAGATTGCCCATTTATCAAGCCACTCTTACAAAAAAAAAACATAATCTAGACATAATGAGCACTTATAGGCCCACATCAAACCTCCCATTTTAAGTATCTATCGTATTATTATGAGATCTCAGTGCTGCCTTCGATACAATCGACCAGAACATACTACGAGACCGACTTGAAAACTGGGTGGGACTTTGTGGCACTAAACTGGTTTTAATCCTACTAAACAAAGAACAGGGACTATTTTGTGTCTATAGGTAACTACACATCTGAGCGGATCAATATGACATGCTGAGTTCCCCGAAGCTTCATTCTCGGGCCTCTCCTGTTTAACGTCTACATGCTTCCACTGGCTCAGATTATAGAAAACTACAAAATAAGTTGTAAGTTCACAAATCAACGATTGGATGTGCCAAAATCTCCTTCAATTAAACAAAGATAAAACGGAGGTAGCAGTTTTTGGAGCCAAGGCGGAATGTTTAAAAGTCAGCGCTCCACAAACCACAAACCAAGCCAGAGATCTAGGTGCAGTCATGGACGCAGACCTGAATTTCAATAGCTACATTAAGACAACTCAAAATCAGCCTACTACCACCTTAAGAATATATCAATGACTAAAGGACTTATGTCTCAACAGGACTTCTATGATTTAATATCTGATATCTCTTGGGACAGGTCGGCTCTCTGTCCCAAGAGTTGAAACTAAATATGGAGAAGTAGCGCTTCTCCCAAATCTCCCAAAACAAACTCAAATCTGAGGTCAGTCAGTCGACCCCAGGGTATCCTAAGCAAGACCACAATCACAATAAACAGAGTAAAGGACTGGGAGCGGGGGGGGGGGGGGGGGGGGGGGGGGAGGGTGTTAAGAGTAATACGGTGGACGCCTTGTCTCAAGTTCATCTCACACAGTATGTCTCATCCAAACAGTCATGGCACATCATGCGCTTTTTACTTTACACTTGCTTGTGGACTAATTAACCGTGTGCCGGTTTAGACTTTAGGACCAGCTTCGTGTTTCACAACGAATCAGATGACTTAGACCGACACACATCTGTATTGAGTTAACATCAGGAAATATCCACCATTGTAAAGCTTCAACAGCAGACCATGCAACATTTACTCACTAATGATGCATTTAAACGTTTCGGTTAACATGTAAAAGTATCCATTTTGAACGTAGAGAGGGATCTTTGTTATTATAGCCCAGTGAACAAACAAAATGGATTCCTCACTAAACCTAAGGAAAACACGCTGTGATAGAAGTGGCTCTTGTGGGAAAAAAAATTAACTTTTGGGGTCCATTTCTGAGCAATCTGGATAAAGCTACCGACTTAACATTCAACTGTGATTCCAGCATGGCTTTTTCTTACAGAGAAATAATATCAATGTCATTGGTGCAGATGTATTAGTAGGCTATGGGCTTTTTGTTTTAGAATTTAGTTTTGTTGGAAAGGCAGTGAAGCATTATATCAAATACATGACTTCCACATGCAGCGTCATGTTTGACAGGCAGGCTTTATAGGCCCACTATCATCCCTATTTAGTTAGAAGTAATAACTCATCGTCCTACATTACTGACTGAAAGCAAAAAATAAGGATGAAATCATTCTAAGAAGCAATTGCAAGGCGTTTTACTGCATCAAACGCACAGTCGACTGGCTGACTTGGCTACTAAGAAATGCAAAATTGGCCCCGGAGGGCTCTGTCCATGGTGCTGACTGAGTCCTGGTGTGGACAGAATGCGACGACACATCTGTGCAATAGACCCTTTTCATGACAGCTCTCGAGACATATAGTATATTAGAGTAATCAATAATAAATAATGTGTCCAAAAGGCTTGTAAAAAATGTACTGAAAAGACCAAAAGGGACACTTCAATAGAAACATGCCGCCATTAATGATATCAGCCACAGCGATGCTGCTTCAACAGTGAACAAATGCCTCATTGATAATAAGTAAATGTGTATAAAGAGGGTTTCGATATAATTAAACCAATACACAAAATAAAGCCTGCAGGTGTTTTCATGAGGCGAACACAAACTCTTGCTTCGATAAAGTCTGAACCTGGTGTAGGTAACCTGGAGAGCTGTTCTTTCAAAGATAAGAACTCGCCCTCAATCACAAAGGTTACAACAGCAACGAAGCAGAAGCTGTTCAACGAGGGGATCACGTCCCTTTCAGGACCTTTGTGATCCAGCATGACGCAACGGTGGTTTTTTTAAGAAACTTTTTAAATCCAACAACCTTCTGCGATCAGTTCTACATTCATCTGTATCAAAAGAAGTAGTTGTTGTCGTTAGTCGTTAGCTGAAGCATACTGCGGGCAAGACGCTTTTTATGATGCACTGGGCGCCAATGTCTCGCCCCTCAGGCCTTAAACCCTGAACCATCAGGGACTCACTGGCGACACCTGCTAAATGGTTGCTAACAAAACAAAATGTCTGCGAGAGACACTCGATGATTTCACTGACTTTGTGGGAGGGCGCCTCAAAGTCTGAGAGTCTATGGGTGTGGAGATTGGGATTGGCCCGGAGGCTGTACTGCTCTGTGCTTGACAGTGTTCAAACAATAATATAATGATAATAATTAAATAAAAAAATAAATGAATGGATTTGGTAGGGGAAAAAAAAGGATGGCGTCTAAACTGAAAATAGTTTGGAGAGATTAACAGCAGCAATTCACCATCACAGTCATGGTCAGGACTGGCACAGGTACTGGTTAGAGCCTGGTTATTTACCGTAAAAGAGAAGAAGAAGAAAAAATGTTGGGTGATTATTAAACAATATTAAAAGCTAAAATGATCTCCACTGAACAGAAGTTAGCTAAGATATTTGAAGTTGTCACTTAGCAGATCTGCAAATCTTCTGGAAACAGATCCTATTCAGGTTCAGTCAATGATTACACTCACCACCAGTGATTCTTTTGTTATTGAGTGTGGCTGGGCATTTTCTCTTGCTTTTGCAATATCCCCATTGCTGATAACACTGCAAATGTTCCAGCTGTGGGACCAATACATAATCACCCTCTCTTATCTTAATGTGTGGCTGCTGGAGGTGTCAACTCTGAGAGTTCAGGCCACAAGAACATTCGCTGTCATACTGAGAGAGGTTCACTTCAATTTCACCACCTGCATGGCACAAAGTCTAATCTTTGTCGACTATATCTGCTTATATAACCTGAAGCAGATAACATAGACTATACTATACAAAAATACTATACTATCTATTTATTTCTCATAAATCTGCCATTCAATTCTCTGGCATGCACACTCATAATTTGCTTGCTGTCAATCATGATATTATCAGCTGTTCTGATTAGCTGGTCTTTTTATATTCAATAGCACAACGAGTCAATTACATCTTTGGCCCGTCATCTTGCTGCTGTCTCTTTTTAAATATGATCGTCTCTCTACCTTCAGTACCTTCATGCTGATGTTACGCACGCCTCCACCTCCCCATCACCACCCAGTCTCTGCAGATCCATCATCTTCATCAACTTATCATTCTGTCTTCTTCATCATCATCATCATCCACCACCAGTGTCTGGACTCCTCGGGGGGATTTATCTTGCTGCTGCTCAGGGCAGACGCTCCTCCATTACAAATCTCCCTGTCGAGTCCAAGCACCAAAGACTGTGAAGACTTTATCATCGCATATCATCTGTTAATAATAAACAATTATCTTTTCTTCATCTGACTTGTCTCTCCTGATTGAAATACCGTTCTGTTGGAACATTAGCGTGCCTGGAGAGAGTGCTCTCAAAGAAAACACAAGAATGATCAGAGAGAGCAACATCGGTAACCACAACCGTAGAAATGTTCAGACCCTTGGAAATCATTTAAATGAATAAAAGTCCAGAGTTTGTGTAATGTCTTGTTGTGTGTGGGTTCACTCACATGCTGAGTCAGTCCAAAGTTATCATGAACACAACACATGTTCTTTAGTGCCTCTGTCCTGGGGACCCCCAACAATAACTACAATACAGATTATACACAGCAGTTCTGAAAATTCATCAAAAAAGGTCACACGGTGTCTAGGTGGCCTGTAGACATTTAGCAACATGAATTCAAGATATCTGCTTGCATTGGAGGGAATCATTAAACAAAACGGCAACTCCAGCTCCTTCCTTATGCGCTCCAGCCTCACTCATAAAACTGAAGTGAGGAGCGGTTGACTCAGTAAGAACAGCTGCACTGGTATTATGGTCTAACCAAGTTTCAGTCGTCACACTTTATCATCACATATCATCTGATAATGATAAACAATTATCTGGCAGCTTTTATATTTATTTGCTCTACTGATTAAGTTTCAGTCACGGTAAAGTTATTTCTTCTTAAGTTTACTAGTAATTGTGTTTGAAGTTAAATTGCCTTTGTTGGATTTTTGAAATTAGGAATTATGATCAAATTCCTTTGTTAGCTGTTTCTCTTATGTTGTCAGATAAACTTGTTCTACTAGGAAATATCAAAAGATTTGACTGGTAACTATCCTAAGGCGAAATCAGTATTTCTTCACATCAAATTTCACACCAAATATTCTTCATGGTCCTTCGAGCCGGATGAGACCACTTCAATGGACCGAGCACAACCATACAGATAACGACAAGCGCATTCTCATTAACCACCCAGGCCTCTGGCAGAATAGACGTCATTCACAAGTGCCTCCGTAAACTATTCCCGCCATCCCTCAACCGTCAGGATCTCCTGAGGCAGCTAACAAGGCTTAACCTTTAACCTCCTGCTGAGAAAAGCTTAGCAACAAGAGAGCAATTTGACACATCTCTCAAACTTCACATAACAGAAAAGGAAGGACAAGTTAAGGGGAAAAACTGCCCGTTTAAATATGGAAGCAATGAGAGAAAAAAAACAGAACAACTTAAAAAAGGTGTCATCTCATCGAGCTTTGTGACGAGTGAAAAGTCATCCGACTCTGCCCTTTGCTGTTCACAGAGGTTTGAACCTTTCCCCAGATGTGCATTCAGCTTCTCATGTATTGAGACCCGCTCCACATGTGCTCTAAGCCTTCTTCGATTCTGGTGGACATCTGGCTGGACCGAGAGCATTGTCTTCTGTGGAACAATCACAATCACCAAAAACTCACTTACAGGACAAAATGTCATGGGAAACGAACTGAGAATGAAAGTCCTGTTTTTTGTTTTTTTTTTGCTTTGGCGTATGCTCATCATCGACTACCTTACACCAGAGCTTACCAGACCTTGCAGCAAAGACATGATCAGCCACAGCAGCCAGTATTGAGGAAAATAACACTCATCCAGAATCTTCCTTCTATTTATTTGTCCTGGTCATTCCAGAAGCTTCAGCGATTTTGACATCCGAGTACGAGCTCTTGTAGGAGTGCTGCAATCTTTGGAAAATGGTGAGGAAGACACCTTGAAACATATGTGGTATTGGATGATATATGCAATTGGCAACTGCAGCCAACGCTCTTGGTCTTGATTGGGCAGTTGAGTATCTCATGGTGAAAACTGTCTGGACTGAGAGTCTAGCTGGTTCTCCAGTCACGTTCAACATTTCCTCAGCATCAAAAGCAGTCAAGAAGCTCATTAAACTGCATCGTTCTATGTGTTTAAATTTGACCTTAGTCTTGCTTTCTCTTTTTGTATTGCCTTGTATTTGCGTTGTATGTCGAAGCCCTTCGTAAAAACTCAGTTTTTTAAAAAAGGTGCTACATCAATGAAGTTAATATCAAAAAGAATTCTTCCACAGCTGAAAAATTGGGTCTTGCATCACAGTTTCATCCAGGTCGGGTTCTCCGGAGATTCGATCATCAGCAGGACCTTCTACTCCAGGCTTTCCAGAAGGTTCCACCCTGACTTCTTATTGGATCGGATCACCCCCACTTTGTATGTTCTATGGAACCATTTTGTTAGGGTCCAGGGGACGGCCCTCAGCTGTTCATAGGTTCATTCTTCATTCGCGTTTATTAAAAAAGATACAAGTTGAGCCCCCTGGTGGCTCAGTTGGTATGCATGCATGGTATGCATCTCTGATGTTTGAATGCATTCTTGGTTCTTTGTAACACGTTAACTGTCTCTTCACTAGATCTTTCTACTGTGGAAAGCTGTCCAAAAAGAACAAAGATTAGACATTTAGCTTAAAGGCTAAATCAGGATACACTTAAATATTTACTTTTTTTTTTTTTTTTTACACAGGGGTTGGTGCCTACCCAGCATGCACAGGGCAAAGAGCCAGGCAACAACCTGGTCAGTTTACCCATCACAATGATTTGCTTTGATATGAGCTTCTAAGAAAAATATGATTCATCAGACTTGATTATCTTTGGGCTATTTGAGGAAGACCCAGCAGGCAAACACAAGAAGAACATGCAAAGTGTGGCCGCAGCTCTGTTTTCAAAAATATGAATGTCTCTTATGATCTCTCAGAAGTAGATTCTAACAGTGCAAATCACTTATAGCATCTTTGATGGGGCCCCAATTGTTCATTATTAAATATTTTATAACAAGACAGTATGAAATAGAAAGTACAATTTACAAAATGTGTGAAATATTCTAAAAATATATTTTTTAAAACGAATGAATAAGTTAAAAACCACCCCTCAGACACCATCTACCTTGTTTTCAGGCAGCGTTCACTATTGTAAGTTGCAAAAAGAATAACACAAAAGCTCCTCATGAAGCACAAACGAGCAGAGGACCGACAAGTAGAATGACTGTTTTCTTCACAGTGAATAGCAACTGAAACTGAGGCCAAAGAAAAACAAAGACAGCACTTCATGAAACACCACTGTAGGGAAAGGGAAGCACACTGGAGGACAGAAACTTTCTCAACTTTAAAGCCACAGTCAAGCTTTGAGGCTTTCCCTAAAACAAAGATTTAAGCAGCGGTGGCAGAGGAGCGCAGTATGATAAAATGAACAGATATCATCACCCAGATGCAGTCCGAACAGAAACATGTGAAGAGGAGAACGGTGACGTTTGGCAGCAGCTTGTCCGATCAAGGTGTAGTACGACCACTGAAGTGTTGTGCAACCAAAAGTATTATTATATTATATTATAGACGGGCACATTGTGTAAATTACACCTCGCACACAACAAAAAAAAGTCCACCCACCACCATTGTCATACTGGGCTGTGGGCATAGAGCGTGTCTTTGTTAAGGACAACAGCTGCATTGATACACTTAAATCCTCTAAAGTCAAGCACTATTCGTTATGTACAGTGGGTACGGAAAGTATTCAGACCCCTTTAAATGTTTCACTCTTTGTTTCATTGCAGCCATTTGCTAAAATCAAAAAAGTTCATTTTATTAATTCAGCACCCCATCTTGACAGAAAAAAACAGAAATGTAGAAATCTTTGCAAATTTATTAAAAAAGAAAAACTGAAATATCACATGGTCATAAGTATTCAGACCCTTTGCTCAGTATTGAGTAGAAGCACCCTTTTGAGCTACTACAGCCATGAGTCTTCTTGGGAATGATGCAACAAGTTTTTCCACACCTGGATGGGGATCCTCTGCCATTCTTCCTTGCAGATCCTCTCCAGTTCCGTCAGGTTGGATGGTGAACGTTGGTGGACAGCCATTTTCAGGTCGCTCCAGAGATGCTCAATTGGGTTTAGGTCAGGGCTCTGGCTGGGCCAGTCAAGAATGGCCACAGAGTTGTTCCGAAGCCACTCCTTTGTTATTTTAGCTGTGTGCTTAGGGTCATTGTCTTGTTGGAAGGTGAACCTTCGGCCCAGTCTGAGGTCCTGAGCACTCTGGAAGAGGTTTTCTTCCAGGATATCTCTGTACTTGGCCGCATTCATCTTTCCTTCAATTGCAACCAGTCGTCCTGTCCCTGCAGCTGAAAAACACCCCCATAGCATGATGCTGCCACCACCATGTTTCACTGTTGGGATTGTATTGGGCAGGTGATGAGCAGTGCCTGGTTTTCTCCACACATACCGCTTAGAATTAACGCCAAAAAGTTCAATCTTCGTCTCATCAGACCAGAGAATCTTATTTCTCATAGTCTGGGAGTCCTTCGTGTGTTTTTTGGCAAACTCTATGCGGGCTTTCATATGTCTTGCACTGAGGAGAGGCTTCCGTCGGGCCACTCTGCCATAAAGCCCCGACTGGTGGAGGGCTGCAGTGATAGTTGACTTTGTGGAACTTTCTTCCATCTCCCTACTGCATCTCTGGAGCTCAGCCACAGTGATCTTTGGGTTCTTCTTTACCTCTCTCACCAAGGCTCTTCTCCCACGATTGCTCAGTTTGGCTGGACGGCCAGGTCCAGAAAGAGTTCTGGTCGTCCCAAACTTCTTCCATTTAAGGATTATGGAGGCCACTGTGCTCTTAGGAACCTTGAGTGCTGCAGAAATTCTTTTGTAACCTTGGCCAGATCTGTGCCTTGCCACAATTCTGTCTCTGAGCTCCTTGGGCAGTTCCTTCGACCTCATGATTCTCATTTGCTCTGACATGCACTGTGAGCTGTAAGTGCTGAGTGTACATTAATGAGAAATAAAATGAACTTTTTCGATTTTAGCAAATGGCTGCAATGAAACAAAGAGTGAAAACTTTAAAGGGGTCTGAATACTTTCTGTACCCACTGTAGATGCAAGATGGCTTGGCCGGGGTCCTAACTTCTAAAGAAGAACAAAGGAACTATAGCTCGACCACTCTAAGTGTCTGAAGCATCATCGACTCTGTTTACATTTCGACATGTCTTTTTTTTTTTTTTATGAGGTTGGGAGTAGGCCCTAATTGTATTCAACTTTTCTTTTCGTTTATTAAATCTCTTTTTCTCGTATAGTGTAATTCATGAGACTTGTACATCTCAGACAAATCAGCTTGTCGGGTCAACAAGCTGAGTTTGTTATTCTACAGTGTGACAAAAACCATGAATGGTTAAGTGTCTGTTGAATCTGCTTAGTCAGACCAGAGGCAGCACAGAGATGACTGATTACCGTTAAATCGTTGGTGGCCAGACATGTAATAAAGTACAAACTGCTGTATATACTGTGAAAGTTTCGTCTTTTTCCATGGACGTTTTATTTTTCCTTGTACTTTTTTGCTGTCATTCTGCTGGCGCTCGGTCACCGCCACCGCAGGTCCGCGTGACCCCACGTTCAAGGCAGCATGACTCAGCAGGAGAGACTGAGTTTCCGAGTTTCCCCTCGGGGTGATTTTTAGACAGAACACGTGAACGAGCCATAACGTTCACCTTATACAGTCTAAGATCAGAAGGGCTACCTTTTGCACAAGAGTAGTTTGCTGGTCATTTTTTTTATTCTTTGTACTTTTACTCAACACTGAGTTTTTTTGTAAAGCAACAGTACTTCTGCTGGAGTACATTTTTCGGCTGCTATCCAGCAACTGGCAAAAGCATAATTTTCCTGGATGGACATTCTCATAGATCCAGATGTTGCTTTCCCTGTGGACTTAAAATGAGAAGCACATCTTCTGGATTTAAGTCACTGCAGGGCCATATTTAAAACTAAAATATTCATAATAACCTCTTAACTCAAACAAACATATCCCAACTGGACCTGATTGGCTAATCTCACTGAAGCGTTTATCCACTTCAGCACATTTGAGCCTGTAAGTTACAGATGTACCGCCTGAATTTAGAGGAATTTGGGCACAAATTACATGGTCCTTCTGTCTGTAAAGACAAAAATCAAACCCACCAAATTTACACAATTTAACCTTTAACCAAAACAGCATGAATACTGTTCCAATGCAGACACCATGACAAATCACAAAACGTAATATTGGACCTCTAATGTCTTTTGATTGAGACAAATGCAGACATGAATCTTTTGGCTACGCGATGGTTCTCACACACAGTGGCAGGAAATGACACAAACACATGGTATAATAACGCACAAAGAAACAACTTTATTTACAAAAACAGACCACTGCCCCCATCCCACAAACCCCTAAATTCAGTGACTACTGAGGAATGCTATGTCTGCGCCTGTGGCTGGGAATTTACAGGACTGAGAAGAACAACACCCAGTGCAAACCGTCGGTGTTCTCCCACCCACTTATTTAGTCTGAGTTCAGCAGTCGTCTAATGCCACAGTATGGCAACACTTGTTGAACTGTGGCCCCGGTTTGAGAGTGGGGCAGACGTTGGCTCTTGTTTGGTTCCCAGTTGCAAGTCAGCAATATGCTTTAAAGAGTCTGGATCCAACATGTTGACAGACAGGTAGGACAACGGGCTAAGAAGGACTCAATATTACCATCAGGGTCTATGGTATATGCATCATAACATAGTTCTAATCAATACACAATGAAAAAAATCATACCATACAAAAACATTTGTTTAATTTAGCTGAGATCAAAGATGGACACAAACTGAAATACCACCTTATTGCTAAATAAGACACTAAAAAGTATTCAACGGTCTTCTATCAAGGCAGCGTGACATCAATCAATTGTGTTCATGACGACGCGCCGCTGCCTGGCATGAGCTAAAAAAGTGTTAAAATGAGAAGCATCCACACAGATGCTCACAGACTCGGGGTGCGTACTCTTAGGGGCGCAGATGACAGTGAGACAGTTGCTCATCGCGCCATCGGGAGCGTGTGAATTCTGTTCACACAGCGGCGCGTGAACGCCGCTCATGACAGCTGTGTCAACGCCGTTCACGCAGCTGTTCGTGTGAATGGACGCAATTGCGGCGACACAATTTTGCAACGTTAAGACAGCCGAGCTGGCCGACACTTCCTGCCGCGTTTCCATGAAAAGGTGTCGCTGCGTGTGGGTGTAAAAAAAACTAATTCTCTGTATTTAAGTCTGCAGGTGGAGGGATATGTGGGTGTATGTTTTAGTCTCGATTGCATGTATTTGCGTCGTCAAAGAAGAAGAGGCGTGTGACTTGCATCATAATGGCGCAATGTGCGGGAATTACAATGGTATGTTTCCATGTTGTTCAGTGTGCATCTGCCCACAGTCAGACATTTAACAATCCATACATGTCCATCAACCCAGGTCCTGAACAGAGGGCACACTGTGGCAGAGAAGGGTGTGTGTGTGTGTGTGTGTGTGTGTGTGTGTGTGTGTGTGTGTAATGGTCCTAATGAGTGCGTCTCTGTCCACACCAGCTGCATGAAGGTGTACTATTAGAAGGCGTAGCGAGTGCGAATGTCCTCCAGCTTCTTAGAGACCTCGGGCGGCGTTCTGTCCAGCTCTTCTGCCACACTTTTCTGCTTATGAGGGTCCATACTGTTGAACTGCTCACAGAGATCTCCGTCAATCACATTCTGGAAAGAAATACCAAGAAGACAAAAAAAAAAAAAAAGACTCAGGGCACATTGGTCCATGATTCTGAAATGCACATCTGACGGAGACATGAGATCTTTCCCTTTGCACAGACATGTTGAAACGATACCAACCTTGACTGGGAAGTAGTAGGATCTGAAGCTGAGATGGTCTCTGCCGCACAGAGGAGGAAACTCAGAGCGCATATGCATCTCTAAATGCTGGAAGAAGTCGTGGTCCTGGACAAAAAGACAAAGAACGGGAAACATGAGAAAAAGGAAAAATAAGGTGGCCAGAAAAAAAATGGCACAAAAAAAAGGTGCAACGAGACAAAGAGTCTGGGTAAATTGTCTAATTGATCATTAAATGTGCCAGCTCCCATTAACCACGATGCAGTGCGCCGTGTGAGCTGGGCGTGTGCTTCGCGGAACCTCTTGCTTTTCTATTTCGCCGTGTTCCATGTGAACAGGTTAGAGCAGCCGCTTGGCTCGGCAGCTGATTCTCTTCTAGAGATTCGAGGTCTCGCCTACTTTCTCCACGAGCAGAATACAGCAACAACACAGTGAAGATTACTTCAGTGTTAAGGTCAACATCTGTACATGTCACAGACATAAAAAACCCCCGTAATATTTATTTGTAACTCAACACTGCCTACCTCCTTTCAAACCATAAACTTCTCTAGCATCTTTCTGTGGACAGAATCCCGTCATGTGTGCACACAAGGCTTCTATTCTGATCTATTTGCTGCACAGTGCCGAGTCACACTCCTTAAATTATAATTGTTGACTTGGGAACATTCTTCTTAACGATTTTTCTGTCTAAATTATAATAATTTACATTTATAAATTAATGAAAAATTCTGCCTATTACGCTACATAGAAAGAAGGGCTGGCAGCAGCAGAGCTGCTTTCTAGAGACGCAGCAGTCACACGCTGCTCACCAGGCAGCATGGCGTTATCCTCGTGTGTGTGTGTGTGTGTGTGTGTGTGTGTGTGTGTGTGTGTGTGTGTGTGTGTGTGTGTTACCTCATGTGAGGTGAATGGGACCAGTATGCCGATGCCTCCAGACAAAGTAGTGTAGACCATGGACTCCGAACCCCCCGGGATCAGAGTGGTTTTCTGGAGGGATAACACGGTCTCACCGACGTGGTAGTTCACAATCACCTCAGCCTGGAGAGAAAGAGGAGGAGAGGAATTTCAGACATTTCGGTTTTTTGTTGTCTGGTAGAACATATGATCACTTCAGCAGATCCCAGTGGAAATACAGATCGTAATTAGGGCTGCTATTAATTAACAGGTAGTTGTGGAATGGGGTTGTATGAAGTATTGATCCATAAACAGTCATTACTTTTATATACTACCTTAACAGACATGTCGGTATCGGCTCATATAATGGCCGAGTTGCGTCGATATGAAAACATTGATTCTGAAAGAATCTAATACAGGAAGGGTCGTACATATCTCCCTCCCGTCTCGAGGGTGACGCGCGTTAACACGTTGGATGAGTTTACTTGTTTTCAGAGTTTGATTGACAGATTGTTCATCAAATCACCTGCCACATATTCTTTGGAGAGTGCCCATTTCCAAAGTGGTTCCAATGAGGGCTTGTCAGATGGTTCTTTGTAACAAACCATCTGGCGGGTCGGGTCAAGTTCGAGAAAGCCGAGAATGATATTCCAATGACCTGTCGTCAGTGATTACAGCCGGTAGCGTCTATCTGTCTGCAGTCTTATTAGGACATGAGAAATGAAAATCATATTTAATCAGCTGTGTCATTGAAGACTTTTCATGTCTCAAGATAAGGACATGAACTCTGTGCCACGGTCACAAAGGAGACACACGCTGTCATCTTCTGCTGAGAGGAAATTGGTTCGGATGGTCCGATCTAATCCAATAACCATCAGAATCCCTCTTTGTCAATAATTAGAGAAAATAATCAGGATGTACCCAGGATACAAAGCAGCATTAGGAAGCAAACTGCATACACAACATACATGTCTGTCTGTCTGTGTCTGTCTGTACACACACACACACACACACACACACACACACACACACACACACACACACACACACACACACACACACACACACACACACACACACACACACACACACACACACACACACACACACACACACACACACACACACACACGCCATGAGACCAAGAAAGCACAACACACAAGAAAGACACAACTGAGAGAGAAAAGTGTGACAGAACTCGGCCCGTCTCTGGTGGGAAACAACTAGAGCATGGCCGATACTTTTGGGACAGATGCCCATATTAGGGATTTAAAAAAATAAAAATAAAAATATCGATATAGCGATACGAGCCAACACGTACACCCTCTGATGATGAAACTTGCATCGCACGAACCTTAGCAGCCGTGGAAAGCAAGACATTGGCTTAAAGGTCTACAGCCATGCTGTGTGAGGCTGCAGTTAGCCACATCGTCTCAGCCAGTCCTGGTCACTAATTGCAGCTTGAAGCCACTCTCCGTCACGTTGACAGTTAACGGAGGCACGTCTTTGGCTCCGTGGGGGATTCCAACAGTGGAAATGTCTCCAGCGACCAATAAAGGCTTAGCACGACTCAAAAGATGTCGAAAAAGGAAGTTATGACAGGCCTCGGTGAAAGGAAGGCCTCCCAGTAGAGATGACAGAAATCATCCCCACACACGCTGACATTTAGGGTTAAGACAGTCAGTCCTTTCATCTCGCTCAACGGAACACTGTGTCTTCCTGACCTTGATCTTTTGAGATACATTAATCAAATAAAAGTGGAATGCATATAATCTAATGTAAGACAGCATTTAGCCGAGCCATGTATGGATAATTAAGTTCCCCCGGGCTCGCCCACATCTAAACGCAGACACGGTGCATTTCCAAACTCAAACTGAATTCTCAATCAATGTTCACGGAGGCAAAAATAGCTGACAAACATTGTGTCACAAAGACAACTGGAACCAACTCATAATGTCTAAACTTGAGGGACTTTCCCAGTCCATCTGCTACCTAAACAGTTTTTGACCAGCATTTAAATATGGGATGAGTTGTTCTGTGTGTGTTTCTACGAGCTGTGTGTGTGTGTGTGTGTGTGTGTGTGTGTGTGTTTGTGTGTGTGTGTGTGTGTTTGTTTACACGCTTGCATCTGTGAGTAGGTTAACCTTGTGGTTGACGATGGTATGCAGTCTGTGAATGTGTTACTGTGTATTGGTGGTTGGAGGTCAGAACAGTGG
The DNA here is from genome assembly GCF_023349555.1 of Cebidichthys violaceus. Classification (NCBI taxonomy): domain Eukaryota; kingdom Metazoa; phylum Chordata; class Actinopteri; order Perciformes; family Stichaeidae; genus Cebidichthys; species Cebidichthys violaceus. The sequence goes on along the minus strand of NW_027176483.1, from coordinate 18,785,615 downwards.
AGGAGGCAGATTAGTAGACGGGCCGGACATTTTGGCAGTGGCAGCAGCCGGCCTGAATCATTGAAACTTGTGCGGCTTGGGCTCAACTAAAGACACATTGTCTCCTCCTGGAAGACTCCTCAAAGCCTGAAGTGAGCGTTTCAACATTCAAACCAACTGTTGCTCTTTCTCTCTCTTTATTCCTGTCTACACTGAAGTGCTGAGGAACAGTCTGGTCAGGCTAAAAAATGCACACAGCTGTGCAATAAAGACTGGCCTGGTCTCTTGCTTTATTGGCTTGTCTGTGAAGAATTGTGCTCGTTTGTCATCATTGTAAACTTACAAACTGTTTAATTTTGATGGTAATTCATCCATTTCAGGCACTAGCCCTCAGCGCTTGCCTAAGAACAGGCCTGAACCGGGACAAAGCTTGTGAAGCCTGACAGGGCGGACAGTTTGGAGAATGATCCTTTTACCTTCTGTGATGCTCCATTGAGGAGGCCTCGGTCCCATAAAGCTTTGTTCCCTGTGGGGTCCTCGTCCACATCATCGCTGGTGTTGGGGGGTAGACGCACCTGAGAAAATGAAACAGAAAATTAAGACATGTATTTGGTTGACAGTCCCACTGTTTTTTTTTTTTATGCGTTACAGACACAGTTGATATTGTATGATTTCTGCGTTGTGTAATGTTCAGAAAAACCTTCTGACATTCCTCAAACCCCCATCACAGACACTCAATATACATTCAATGACCACACTCCTTGGTTTAACACTTCCTAAGTAACCACACTGTGACACATAATATCCAGCACTAGGAATGCTTTAAAACTTAAAATTCCTCACAGTTGAATGCACCGAAGAGGCAACTGCACCTCTCTCTCTCTCTCTCTCTCTCTCTCTCTCTCTCTCTCTCTCTCTCTCTCTCTCTCTCTCTCTCTCTCTCTCTCTCTCTCTCTCTCTCTCTCTCTCTCTCTCTCTCTCTCTCGCCCTCTCGCCCTCTCGCCCTCTCCCTCTCCCTCCTCTCCCACATCTTCTCCTCTCCGTTCTGTGTCTCCCTGTGCTGCGTCCGTCTGTGGGTTAGGGCTATAAAAAGGATGAACTCTGCCAGGTAGCAGAGTAGGTGGGGACACAGGCATGCGCACAGACTCTCTCTCTCTCTCAAAACTTACAATGCTGATGTTCCCAAACTTGTCAGCGCAGGCCATGGTGTCGTAGTCGAGCAGACAGGCCGTGGTCACCCAGCGGGGGTACGTGTCATCGGCGAAGATGATGAGCTGGTTCTCGTTGCGTCTGTAACGAACCCAGAAGAGGCTCTCCTGGACGTCGGTCACGATCACGCGCTGGCCGATGGTGTGGATGCTGGTCACCAGGTTGGGAACGTGCTAAACAGGAGAGCAATAGAGCAATTTATACATTCAAAGACATTTACAAGTCATTCTTCTTGTATAACTGTAAAACTCTTTTTAGAACCATGTACATCCAAACTTCCTCATTTAAACAATGGCAGTGAACATTTAGTTATGTATTTAGAACATTACAAGGAAACGGGGCTTTACGACAGTATATTAGACAAAGAAATCTACATTTTTGGAGAAACTCACTGGGGTTGCGAGACCCCTTGCTTTACACTTCATATCCTATGAAAGCCTTAATAGAAAGATTTCAGGGGGTCTCTAAAATCGTAAGACAATTATTTGTCATTTGTAACCGTCACTAAAATGTCTTTTAAAAGCTTAATAATGCCCAGCAGTTATTGCCGTAAAAGACACAGCCAGCCAGAGACGCAACGGGTTGTGTGAAGCGAGCCTTTCTTCATGTCTGTTGTCTAGACGGACCTCCTCTAGACAAATGTGATCCAGTGCCTTTTGTGAGAACCTGGATTAAAGCAGGACATTGTCTCTCCTCTCCTCAAACACCAGGACGGCAACTAGAAGAAGCCGAGCCAAAGTCTGACGTTCCTGGTGATTGTTCATGAAAACTGGTTCAGTGACAGACTTTGTATGTTTTTGGGAGGACATATCCAATAAGGGAGAAACCAAACGGGTATGAAAAAGTCACAAGTAAAATCCGCGTACAGCTCCCTGCAGTATGTTGTCTTCGTTGAAATGCTCGTCTACAGTAGAGCAGTTGGGCAGAACGAGTGCTGTAAACAAACCATGCCTTTATCGATACCCTGCGCATTTCCCACTGCAAACCAAAAAAACAAAAAACTGTTCCGTTTGTTTCCTTAAGCCGTCACAAACATGCCAAATGCGTCTTCTGTTTAAACGGCACGTTTTCACCATCGGCTCTTAAATTTGCATGACCACACTCTGCAATTGGCAAAATTGTGCACGCACTAGGAGTGGGCGGTGCGACCTCAAATTTATAATCACAGTCTTAGCGAACTGTAGCGCTGAGTCACCTGGATCTAAGCAATAAAGAATATCTGGGAATAAAAAAAAATCGACAAATTCACTGTTCTGTTCACCTCTTGGCCCACGGCCAAACTGGGAATTACATCACACAAAAAGAACATTATATATTTGAAGAAACCGAAAGCTGACATTAACCTTCAACATCTTCACCCACACGTGAAATTCTGTTGAGCGCCGGCAGTAGCAGCAATGTTTTCTGCGCGGCCGCAGCAGTTTAGCATCTTCAGCCGCGCTGCTCTATCCTGGTCGCCACAACGAAAGGCAAAAGGTTCTGTGATGGAGCGGAGCGACGTACTGCACCGGGTGTTGCACCTCCCTCGTACGCGTGCGTGTGTGCGTGTGCGTGTGTGTGTGAAAACCAAAGCGGTTAGAAGCATGTGTGTGTGGACGGTATTGCAAAATCCATGTCATGGTCGAGCGCGACACCGATATACAACACCCCCGAAAAAAACGAATACAAAGCAAATGAGCGATGTTAACCAAACAACGGCGGTTAGATTGGTGATAATATTGTCAAGATGCTGTTGTCATGGAGACATTAAAGAAAGCGCTCGGAGCGCGTTTTCAATGAAGAGCTTCCCAGCGCACTCTGTTCTACCAGAAAAAAGAGGCTTTGTGAACACAGACCCGAATGTGAGCAGGTTAACAACAGGCGGTTGTCTCACTGCTACTTGAGAATACTCTGGCTGAAGGATGTTATTTGTTAGTAGAAAAGCAAACATCACAGACAGATCCTAATCTGACCATTTCTGTGTGCCTTTAGTGCGATTCATTTTAAAATCGACGTGGTTTCTAATTATATCTAATCCACAAAAAGAGCAGGAGATTCATTATTGAATTAAACAATTAAACTCATTTCAATCAGTGCTGTCATGCACTGTCCAATAAAAATAACATTCTTCTTTGCAGGAGGAAAAAGCCAACTAAAGAAAAGCGGATTGGACATTGATATAAAAATGTATTTTTTGCATATATAGTTATAAATAGGTGCACAATATAACTGAGGATGTGATCTATAAGGGTTCAAAAGGCTTTTTCATTTCATCTCGACTTTGAGACATTTGATTAATGTGGCTCCATCATGATGCCTGAGAAGCTGAATGCACTCAGTATCATACAAGGATTTTATCTTCTTAATTGGAATCAGTGTATTTCTTTAGCCCATAAATGTAATAATAATAATGTCATATCATCATCTAAATTAGATTATATGACATTCTTGCGTTTTAACCACTTACTGCACGAGACCCAATGTGACTGCCTAACTTATCAGACATTGGGTACATAGATGAGTGCGGGTCTGGGTCCTCGTCTCACCTTGTTTTCACACTTGCGCAGCAGCTTCTTTTTGCCCAGGTCGTAGATTCTCAGCAGTTTCCCAACTCCAACCAGGACTCGTCCCTGGAACGGAGCAATGGCCAAAGGAGCGTCCTCTACCGGGGTCTGCACATCAAAACACAAACGGTAATAAGGTTATTCAAGGCATTTTGTTTGAGATGTATCGGGTTTGTTTAAAACAGAAACACATTTCTTGAGGAGTAGCCAGAAGGGTCCAATGTCTCACTAAACAGCATGAGACAAATCCTCCTTTAGGCATAACTGACTCAAGGGGTGACGAGTGGCCGAAGGCTTTGAAGTAGTTCTTAGAAAAACAAACTGGAGGCGTGCCGACCGTCCTCTACTGTTGGTAATACACTGACTGTGGATAAGTACCTCACACAACCCCACTTCAAAAGATTACAAATTGTCCCTTTAGGAATTACTATGAACTTCAGCAAATCCGGATGTGTATTGTCATGGTATAATTGATGGGCATTAAAAGAATTAAACGATTACCGTATTTTTGTAAATTGTATTTCTCAGTGGTCACAAGTTTGAATTTATCTGGAAATGTTTTGTTACCGGCCTTTTCCTTAAAAGTTTCCAATGCTTAATAGGGATGTGGTCCAAGTGAGCAGAGAAGCCCAAACAATTCGGCACTCTTTGCTTTTCCTGAGGCCTTTCCACAGCCCCGTCATCACTTTGATGCGTGTTTAAAGGTTAACTATCCTGCTGGAGCATACGTCCTGACATACAACTTCAAGCCACAACAGATGGCATGTCTGTCATGGAAGCGACTCCATTTTGGTCAGGGTGTAGCTGATCCTTTGCAACTCACTCGCTCCAGATTGGAGGTTTTAATGGTCTGCTGCGTCAGATTCAACTGTGAAGAGCACATTCTGTCGGTCCGCAGCAGTAAAGTGTAGAAACTTGTGTTTGGTCCATGCAAACGGTTTGAGTCGTCTTTGAAGAGGGTTTGGACTACTCTCCCCTTGAGGCTGACGTTTAAGGTCTTTTATTGCATACTTTTTTTTATTACAAAGGGATGGGATCATTGTATCCTTGATGCATACGCTGTTCTGTCTAACAGTTGTTAACTAGTCTCCATTTGAGATGCGTTGATGACTTTGAGTTGCATAATTTCATAGAAAATCTTTCACAGCCCCCTTACAAAAAGGCACCTCGTGATCATATTTCACCCGCGGGAGATCAATTATGCGATCAAACCGCTTTTTAAAACGTCCATCTAAAAAGTTGAAATAACAAGTAGAGAATCTCAAATTTTATCAGAAAAATCACAATGTTATAGGAACAATTGTGTTGATGTTTAAATGAAATAAATAGCATGACAAGAAGTAAACCTTATGAGTGAGATAAGAACCTTTTTTTTTTTTTACTGAATCACAAGGCATTAACAAACTATAGTTTCCCTAACGGTTTTTTCTGGGGACGCATTTCACAATAGGTCGCATTTATAAATCGTGAGAAGAGCGAATTTGTGCGTAAATGAACATTCCTGTTCATTTTTACTTCCATTTCCGCATCAACTCCTATTATGTTGAATAGGTAAACCAGCCATGGTATTGAACAAATATACACGTTAAATACTTCACAAGGCTACAATTATCTGAACAGTAGGAACGTTCAGGCTCCCTCATTTGGCTCAAGGGTTTACTGAAGATATAAATGTTGAATAATAAAATAGTAAAAATCGCAGATATTAGTCTGTAGTCATAAGTGTGTTTTCAAATAGTGTGTACATGTGTGTATCCTGCTCAAGTTTCTTGGCAGTTGTTATTCTTGCAACTCGCATTTTTTAAAAAAAGGAAAAAGAGCTGTATTTCACCAGGTATTAACTTACCTGGTGAAATACAGCTCTTTGAACACACTCTGCCCCCAACTAAATTGTTATGCAATACAATCCCACTTCCCACACACACACACACGCCTGACCCCAGTAACACGTCAGTCACATTGTCTACGTTTCATTTTCACTCCCTTGCACTGTGCATTTTTAACATCAATCACAGAACTGTCATTTTAACAATGAAACCAGGCTTCCAATCAAACCCCTGCAGATTTATAGGTTCTGGATCTGCAGTTTCAGTGCAACCTGTACCATCTGTCTGCAAGCTAAGTGACAGTAAAGCGGTTTAGCCCGGCACAATGTGTAAGCATGCTGATGTTGCCACCAACAGGCAAAACTGTCGCGGAAGCACAACAGTCATCGGTCATACAAAT
>NW_027176483.1:18739658-18774658 GCF_023349555.1 Cebidichthys violaceus | reverse complement strand
GGTCTCCGGGTGGATTACAAATTTCCTGGGAGTGTACTGCAGAGGAAAGGCCACCTGGTTGAAGACCGCTCCTAATTTCTCCAAAGCCAAGATTCTGCCAGACGGATAATAATGAGTCAACAGGAGCAGTGAGAGGACGGTTACAAATGATCGTTAACTTGAGGGGTACAGCCGAGCTCCCGAGTCAGATCTATGCTTCTCTACTCAAGACACGTCGTTCCTAACACGATAAAATGACACTTTGGTGACATCGTGTACTACACCGAGCTGCTCTACCACACATTTAATTGACAGGGTAATCTAAGGTTCCTGTTGACGGTCAGAGCACCATCACAACACTTGATGGAGGTGTAGCACATTATCAGGTAAACGTGGTGCCTTTATTATATACATGGCAAAGGATGGAAGACGTTTTTGACACTTCTTATTGACGCGACAAATAAGGCCGTTATGTTGCAGTGTGTCTCCATACCTCAGCGTGTTGGTGGAAATGGCCACTATGCCTTCGGGGCACTGCTCGGAGGCAAAGCCAGAGGCGTACTCCAGGGTCTCGTAGGACAGAGGGGTCAGGTGGAAGCGAGACTGGTACGAGTAGCTCAGCCAGGAGCGACTGGACATTGCCAGCACCTGTCAGCGAGAGGAGAGACAAATTCTGATTCAATACGTGATCATTTGACCTTTAACATGACAAACTGCTCAGGAGCTTCGATTTGATGTTAAGATTCCTTCCATAGTCTGATTTCATACTTGTATGAGAGCAAACTGAGGAGTCATTTATATATGTGTATTGATGCATTGTGTGAGTCACATACAGCTTCCTGTCCCTGCATCCTGACTCTGAAGAGTTTGACAGGTCGTGACCCCAGGTAGCGTGTTCTGGTGTCTGACAGGTCACCAGTCACCGGGTCCAGCACGGTCCTCAGCAGCACACCGTTCTGAGAGAGGGGCGCAAACACACATTTCACTAGATGACATGAGCTAGAATAAATACCACATCAGCCCTCTAGAAGGATACATGTAAAATACATATTTATTGATTTTACTTTGTTTCTTACAGTACAGCACAGTCAGCTCTGGATTGAGGGTTAATGGTTATAGTTAACTATGGTTAATAGTTGTGGTTAGATATCATACGTTGTTGCAGATATCTTAATTAAATTGATTCAGATCATTGATTTGTTGCGTTGTATAGCCGCAGTATTATGTATATAATGTTCTATCATTATAATATAATCATATAACAGTGGATATTGTTAAAATACTTTTAATACAATTGACCTGTCAATGTTAATGACAGTTTATCTATTACTTTCAGCCATTTCAACCATGCATTTATTACATACAGCTACTTAAACTACTCACGTCACTTTTTTCATTATATTAACTTTTTGGTTAGCGTCTCAATTTCTCTTCTTAGTTGCTTAAAGTTTTACATCTGAAATCTGGATATTTTGGTATTTTTTTATATTTCATATTCGACATCGATGTGACCAAGCGTGCTAGGGTTTTGTACGCCTTTACTATTAATTCATGAAATATGAAAAACGTGCGTCATTCAGAGATTTTCTCTCGGATCTTTCACCCAAGCAGCCAACTTAATGCAGCTATGATGTCTTCTGTGTATTTTTACAGGGTGTGATTCATGCAGGATAACCACCGCGTCACCTGGCTTCATCTTAAATAAGGTGCTGGAAGAATCAAAAAGCTCAAACTGGTAAAGTTCTAGCACTTCTAGTGTTCTCTTCATAGAACACTAGGCAGAGAACACTTCTATTCTACCACACAGGGGTGTGATTTAAAAACACACCCCTTGTGGAATCAGTTGGGTGAATGAGAATGAATACCTGAAGCCCTATGTTGAGGTAGAGGAAGCCAATGGTTCCCTTTTCTCCAAGTTCATCCTGTTTCTCGACCCCTCCCATCTCAACAATACACAGACTCTCTGGCTGGGCTGGCAGGGCCTGCATACTCAACGGCTGGAGGCAGTCCTGAAAGTGATAAGAGGGTTGACACCGTTTCAACATACAGACGGCTGGAAACAAAAACTAAAAATAGTCTCACTAAGGTCTATACACAAATGTGTTGATATACGAGGTCTCCTCCTTTAATACATTAAGTGGTATAGACATCGGGAATTAACAATTTACTTGTTTTGGTTTATCAAAGGCTGAGTGAATCTTTTGGGAATAATGAAACATTTTTCATTTAATATTACCTTGGACCTCACAAAGCATTACTTAATCCTCATCAGTTTGCAGACAAATTTCATCATATATTGTTGAAAAAGGTACATTTTATAATTTAAATAATGCTGTAAGGTACAATGAATAATATGAAGCGCTTGTGAACTCATCAAAGCCAGACTCCCCTCTATTAGTATCCTGGATGGGACTTTGCTCATTTGTTTTGGTTGACGATGGGCCAGAATGGTTTTCTATGAGCGATAGTTTGGCTGTGTCTGAAGCAAAAAGAAATATTTTAAAGGGCAATGGATGCTATTTTGGTGATCCTTACTGACAGCTTTGCCCTGGTGAAGGGTGTCACTGTTAATTGAAAAAACATGGATTCCTCTGACCTGAGAAGGAACCAAACAAATAAGAGGAGACTGGAGAGGATTCTTGTCAAGCATCAAAACAAATTCAGCAGCTCTAGATGGGGTTTAAACCAAATGCTGGTACGTTAAGACAACATGTATTTGGTTGCAGGATAAACACGTCTTACTGCTCATCACTAGAGATGCTGATATCAAGCAGACACCCGAGTCAAATGATTGTGTATCAGTGACAATAGGGCCAATATATTATCATCTACGTAGTTTATTTACGGGAATTTGAATTACTGATACTATCTGATGTCTGTGTTCTTGATTATTATCATTTTTAAACTTCACTTAGGAATTTTATGCATTTAATTTACATTTTAGATTTGCTTCCAGTAAAATATTACTGACTTCGTATAGTGACTTTGCTGTTGTAAACATTTAGTTATATCTCAAAAACGAAATAACTCCTAATCCAGTTCTACATTTAATTGTTTTTAAAATACTACATATAAAAGAACAGAGTATTGGTAAGAGTAGCTCTTTGCAGTAATACAATCCTAAAGGTAATTATCCCTACCTGAGGGCCGCCATAGTTTTCCGACATGCTTGGAAAAGGAGGGTTGAGTGGAGGGTCCTATTGTTGCTTGCAATTTACAACCTAACCACTAGATGCCACTAAATCTCACACACTGTTCCTTTAATTAAATACTAGTATCGGATCAGTCATTGGTATCGGGACATAAAAAGTCTAATCGGTTCATTACACCACCTCTCCAGCACGACGGGCTGACTAAATCTAGGGCAAGTATACAAATACAACAGAGCTTCACTCAACTGACAACAGTTGACTTTTTTCACAACATTTTGGATTTGTTCAGTCAAACACAGAACATTGAACGGTAATGTGTCGAGGTGCTGAGTGTTGGTGTATTTGCTGGTGGGTCCATTTCATTTACAAACTAGTGTTTCTGGTCGTACCAAAGGGTCCAGGGAGATGATGCGGACAGTGTTGTCGACCAGTCCCACGGCCAGGAACCGCGAGCGCTGCTCACCAGGTGGAACGTTTGCGAGGCTCATACAAACCACGTCTGCAGACATCTCCTTCCGCTCCGTGTATTCATTCAGCTGACCGGACTAGAGAGGAAGGAACCACAGAGAGAAACAGTATTACTACGCAGAGTCAGCTCAGTTCTGTCCTGTGTTTATTATGGTACCAGAGAACTATTTAGCCTGTCTTTAATATTTGTAGGGCAAAATCTTCTTTCCGCATAAGGTTATTTTAACTTGATAATGACATATATCACAACAGTAATTCAATAATTGTCAAATGAAGAGTAATGAGTATTTCCATATTCAATAAAAACTTTAGTACAAAATGAACATAGGTTTAAATTGATATTATATAAGAAAAAAAAAAGAAGAAATATGATTATTTAATTGTGCAGTCATATCCAAGAATGTAGTTAATCAAGTATTGAGTGTTTCATGTCTGTCACTAAAGGTTGTCAATTACAATGTGAATAACATTCTGTTCACTGGTGTCAAAAAAATGTATCTTGTACATAAAAAAATAAATAAAATGTATAAAACTTGTGTTATTGGAAACAATTGTTGCGCTACAAAGTTAACTTATTTGAAACTGATATTTGCGGTCTGCAGTAGCAGATCGACCCTATTACCCCTTTGAGATTCCATAAAGATCTGAGACTTCTTATGAGGTTGAAGTAACGTGAGATATGAAACTCTACTCTCTTACCGGGTCCATCTCAAAGTAGACGAGCTCCCCTCCGGTGAGCGCGATGACAACCTGCCGCTGGTTCACAGCGCAGCGGACGATGGTTTTTTTGCCAGGAGTCTTCCACTCATTCACACGCTTGTCTGCTCGGATGTGGCGAATTCCGTCTGGGTACACCTGTATGGAGAATTAGGGAGGGAAATAACAGAAATGAGATGGGAAAACAGTAAGTAGTAGGACGGTCTGTTTTCTTATTCCAGGATACTTTATTAATCCGCGCGGACAATTTCATATTTTGTGACATAATAAAATCAAATGGTAAAGACTGTTTGTATGCAACTGTTGTCCAGTATCAGCACAGGTAGGAATGAAGATGATGTGTAAGGCACACCCACCTGCACCAGTGCGTCTTCACCGAGCAGTGAGCAGGAGAGCGTAGGCGTCGTTCCCAGAAATCCAGAATCTGTCACTTCCTCTACGGTCTCTCCGATGGACAGAACCAGAGTGGCGTTCACGAAAGACACGATGATGTAGGCATCAAACTCATCTGATGACAGAAAGGAAAAGTACTGATAAGAAACAGATTTAATGCAGATGGCGCTGAATATGATGAATAAATATACCTTCAACATGATTTGTATAGCTCCCTAGTTTGATTGAATTGAATACAACACACAAACAAACAAAGTGGCAGAAATGACCCATTTTCATTTCATCCTCTCTGCTGCCTGCCAGCTTTTGGGGACGGACCCTCAGTTAGCGGCTGTAGCATCTCAGCCGGTGCAAACTCAGGGGGTCTGATCCCAGGGAACTGACTCAGGTCAGCTTTCTCTGGGCTGCCGTTACACGGGTTAGACCCAGAGCTGCTGCAGACCACGGCCCGCTGGGACTTCTGGCACTGGCTGAATTAGATTTTGCTTTAGAAGTAAAGCCGCTAACGGAAGTTTGTTCTTACGGAGCCGTTGTTTCTGCCACTTTGGGTTTTAGCCAATAAAACTACCAAATCGTACACGGACCGTACATGAACCCGGTTAGTGGCACAGTAAACACAAATTTACTGTACCACTATAAGTCATTCAAAAAAACGCACCTTTAATGCAGCTAAAGACAACAACAAAAAACACAGAAAAACATTCAAAATGGCATCAATGTATGGTTTTGATGTGGGCGCTTTCTTACTATTATAATCTTTATGAAACTGCGCAAAGCTAGCTTGGCTTTAGACATGTTGCACCTTTAAGGTGAACCGTCTCTATTTGCATCCTGTCTTTAACTGGCTGGAAGGCAAACTGTAAATTTGAGAGGTTGGAAAAGAAGTTGTCTGAAACAGGAAACATTTTACCTTCCACATGTCTGCGTACGGTCCACACAGCGTTGGGGTTACCGGGCAGCTCAGACACAGCCATCTCTGATACCTGATAGAGACGGATAGGGAAGTAGAGAAGGAAGACAAAAAAAAGCAGCGATATTTGTATCAAGGGAGTGCAGTTAATGACAGTGTGGACCCCATGGGGGCTCTGACAGCTAGCGGGGGCGGGGCTTGAAAGCATACTGAAATCAGTGCAATTGACAGAATCTTCAGCTTTTAATCAGAGAAGAGACATGAACAAACTCATCACTTTTCAGCCGTGTGTGTGTGTGTGTGTGTGTGTGTGTGTGTGTGTGTGTGTGTGTGTGTGTGTTTCCTGCCTGCATGCATGTTACGTGTGTTGGCAAGTGTGTGTGTGTGTACCTCCAGTCCATGTCTAAGGACCCTCAGAGTAGACCGGGGTCCTCGACCACAGGCAACGTACAACTGTGGCGTGTCTTCATTGGCCAAATCAGCAATCTGTTAAAAACAGGAAGAGAGTACACAATGAGCCAGTAAAGAAATGCACTGCAGTACTGCTGCCAGGTATTTGGGAGGCCCGGTTGAATGGGCACAAGTGTGCGCAAACAAACACACTGACCTGACAGGACATGATGGGTGATAAGTTCTCCTGTTCGTCCACCAGCACAAGGTTCTTGAGGGGGCGGGGCTGGAAGAAGAACGTGTCTCCCTCCTCCAACGGCATAGCAGAGGAGAACTCAGGCTCCTCATCATCGTCACCCAAGTGAGCGATTTGGTAAAGGTAACTAAAGAAAAAACATGAGAGAAAAAAAGAGCAACAAAAAAAACAAGCAAAAGACAAAATACAAAAGAATTCTGAGGATATTTTTACAACAATCTGAAGGTTTTCAAGCCCAGAAAGAAAAGAGCAAAATGGCTGAAAGCTGTATTCTGTCAAATGTAACAATAATCAACAAGAAGAGGGACGACGAAGAAGAATTGATCCTGACAAATGACTTACTGGTTTCCAAATTCTGAACACACGAACAAGAAGCCAGTCTTCAGGACACACATGGCTGTTGCTACGGGGATCGTGTCAAAGTATTTCAGCCTGATTTCTGTGACCTGAGAAATAAATTAAATATTAATTTTAGTGCTAAAACATTTAGTAAATCAATCAATCCAGAAGTGAAAAAAAATAAATAAATCAACACTACAGCAGCAGGGCCCTCCATCAATCCCTCATCTTCACTCACCATTTCTTCATCCGTTTCCAGGGTAACCTTAAAGATGTCTCCCTGCTCGGTTTGGGCCAGGAAGAAGAACATGGACTTGGTCTTGTGGGTGGCTGAGCAGACAAATATCATGCCACGCTCCGGGTCATCCAGGTCATTCTGCAGGATGGAACAGATGAGGAAGAGAGGAATAAGATGAAATGTGCACACAGAAACAAAAAGTGGGATTGAGCTGAACCAATGTCTTAAATCTCTACAGTCAAGAGAAGAGTCTCAGTGTTAGTTGACCGAGTGTAAGAAGTATGATGTATTTCTGTATTTATGACTCACCCTGCGTCGCGGGATGGGACAGCGAATGTCAGGCTGGTCTCCAAAGTTCTTGTAAGTGATGTAGTTTTCGGAGCAGATCAGAACTCCACTGGGCCCATCTGCACCACCAGGAACTAGACAGAGAGGAGCGTTTAGTGGGATGCGTTTCTTTGCAATCAAAATCGAAACACAAGCAATCCAAAAGCAGCATGGGCTCTATTTTCCAATACAAGGTTTCCACTGAACACTTGAACTTGCTCTTCAAAGTGAGTTACCGTGTGCCGAGATCAGAGGTGTTAAATCTTTCTCCATCGTTTATCAGAGAAGAGACATGACAAACTCATCATATCAACAACACTTTGATGCGATGATAACTATTTGTAATCTAAGGCCTGTGTCTGTGTGTTATCTAGGGTTTTCACTCCGATGACTGAAGCAACTATTATCTCATCCTTGGGGCGTACAACGTGCCCGGATGCTTACCAGTGATGAGGAAGTTTCCATGCTCTTCCAGAGCCTCGCTGTACTTGCGGACCACGTGATTTAAGCCGAGGTCCAGCTCGTAAAAGGTGAGCGTCTGTTGCGTGTTGGCGGCCGCTTCTCCCGTCGGGTCATTGTCAGCTTCCTGGAGAGAGCAAATATCAACATACAGGATCTGAGCTTTTCAAAATGAGTCCAATACTATGCACAGCCAGGGTTCCCACTCTTTCCCAGGACATTCTAAGTGACAACTAGCTGGTATGACAGACAGAGATTGTGGCATATAGTAATATACATAACTGTATTAATCATTGCTGCCACAAATATTAGCCTACAGTTTTGCCTACTGACAATTGAACATTGTTTCCCCAACGTAACCGGGAGCAGCCTCTCCCAAATACTCTGGTCTATTAACGACTATTTGATCGTTACTATGATCCTGAACATAACTCAGACCTTTCAAATGGAAACGTTATCTGTTCTGGTGTTCTGGTAGATAGAGTAGTTCATTCTCAGCTAGAGGGAAACAGGAGAATTTTGAAATAATTTCCCAAGACATTTTACTTTTACTCTCGATTTCTGTGTGTTTTCAATGACTTGAAAAGGTATACAGTATACCGTAGACACTGTGGGAGTGGTGGCCCCTTTAAGCTCATTGAACCATAGCCAACGGGTTAAAAAACGCTTACATCATCAGGATAGTCAACAATATTTGTTTCTAATGGTGTTTGAAAATGAACTGCATGTGCTGAGATCAGAGGTTGCATCTTTCTCCAGCAGAGTCAGAGAAGAGACATGACAAACTCATCACATCCACAACACGGCGTGCGTCACCTTAAAAGGCATCACAACCGTGGCTTCTTTCATGACCGTACCTCGTAATCCATCTCCAGGCAGGCAAACATGGGGTTCTCAAAGCCCACGTCGACTCCTACGACGTGGTAGACCAGCGTGTTCGCTTTGTGTGCTTCCAGTGGAGAGGAGATGGTCAGCCTAGCAGCTGCATCTCTGTTCAGAATATAAACCAGCTTCTGCTTCTCTATCGCTCCTAGACAGGGGAAGGACAGGAGGAACCAACTTTAGGTAATATAGTTAAAATACACATGACTGTTCTTTTAGACCAAAACATTTTGATTTTAGAATACAAGATATTAGAATTACACCATTAATAACATCATTCTCAGGACACTCAAACAAATGCAGTCCATTACAACAGTCCTGCAATAAATCCTACCTTCAATATATATACACACACACACACACACACACACACACACACACACACACACACACACACTACTGTGTTCTGGAGGTGTACTAACCTCGTCTATGTCACATGAAAATAACATTTTCTTTTTGGGGGTAAACTGTTGGATTCATGCAAACTGTGTGACTCGTCGCTATCACTCTGTACCTATCATCACGGCTCTGCCCTTTGGGTCGACAGCCAGGAACTGTCCGGGGACGATGCGCCGGCAGCCGCTCTTCCCAAACGTTTCCTGGTGGATCTTCTCAAACATGTTTTTTGATGGATGATATTCCAGGATGACAATTCGACCACTGTCGCTTCCAACAACAATGTAGTCTACAAACACACAAGAACATCGATAAACAAAAGGTAGTACATGTAGTGAGAGAACTGTTTTCTCTTGTATTTTATCAAAATATGAATCATTTTAGTGAGGTTATTGAACAGTTGAACATCGGATCTCAGGGAAGAGGGAAATCTCTCCCCTTCTTCAGTAGTGGAATGTAAAACCAGTGGCCAACTCTGAACATACATCAACCTATTTCATAAAAATCAACCTTTAGAACGATGTCTTTAACTACATAATCCGTGTTTGTATTACATGCTTCCTTGGCTACGTACCTTTGGTTCCTCCAGTGAGTCTGAAGGCCATCAGGGACCGAACGATGCCAAACACCTCCACTGTGAGCAGAGTGTGCACCTTTCCCGTGTTGGCATCTGGCCGCAATAACTCCAAGATCTTTCCCCTGGAAACAACGATCTCCTGCATTTTGGTTCCTAATAAGACACAAACATCTCTTTTCAGCATTCAGCACGGGTCACATGTCGGCCATCAACTGAAAAGAAGCCCTGCATAGCTCCTCTCTCACAAACCCAGGAACTAAAATTGAACAAAAATCTGATCACCTTTCACAGAAATACAACTGCAGCCAGTGTGCATGTCTAAGTTAAAAATGATACATTGTTATACTTAATAATAAAATGATCACCATTTAACCTTACAAATATTAAAAGGGTGACAACAAAAAGTATACAACTTCCTATAGGACTTTCTGCAGTTCTGTTCTAATCAAATTCCAGAGGTGTTGCACCGTCTGGGGCTGACGTTGGGTGTTTGGCTCAGGGACACATGAGGAAAGGAGAAGCCAGGGAACGTTATTGTGGTCGAATCCCCTACTCTAGCTCTTTAAATAATGACAAAAGAGGTGGGAAAACGTATGGAGACTAATGATGACCCAACCAAGCGGGAACAAGAAGGCAGCGAAGCTCACCTGAGAAGTTCCCATGGATGGCATGAGTGATGCCCGTGGCACGCTGAAGGGTGATGTTGTACAGAAACATGGCTCCTTTTCTGTGGCTTCCCCACAAGGTTCTTCAGGGGCTGCAAACAGAGCACTTAGCTCAAACCTGTAAAGAAATAAGTAAATGGGGGGGGGGGGGGACGTTTATGTTTGAACAGTATTATCTCTTACTTTGAACAATTATTTCCCTTTTAAATGTGTCCGTACTTAGCGGTGTCTCGAATGTTAAAGAGGGATATTCAAACGGAACTAAGCTGCACTGTTGAGGAAGTAACGTTAGCACTGTGGTACAAATAGTAAATGTTACCTTCCAACAACGAATTAACTCTGATAAATAAAGCCTTTAAGAGTAAGAAGAGGGTCAACAAGCTAACTTCTAGTGTTAGTTTACGTGCCTATAACCGACGAGCACTGCTAATGTTAGCTTAGCAGACAAAATACGAACTTCACGCTGAGCATGTCCGAATAACAAGTTTGTTTGTAAACGTGGCTCCTTTGTTGCAAAGCCAAGGTAGCAACGTTACTTATCTTTAGCCTTGAGAATTCAAGTTGGTCAAAACTGTGCACACAGTTAGCCTTTACAGTTCACTTATTGTATTCAACGGACTGAGAGCCCATTCATAGAATGCGCCACTTTTGCGTGACGCTATCCCCCATTTCCGTGCTATAATACTTCACACCGTGCACACTTTACATACATATAACGTCCATCCGAATACTGACAAGCTGTACATTTGCACAATTCAATATTTACCGGCGTGTTAGATAAGATGCTTCTGATTTCAGATGGATATGACTTCATTTACACAAAACAATCTCCATGAAACTCTGAAAACCAACGATGAGCCGCCGTTTTGGGGTCCTTCGTCGGCTAAAACGCCGTCATGTGAGGTGGCCCACACAGCGCCTGCCAGAAATGTGAGACTTGCTGTAGTATTGACAAATATCCAGCAGATGTCGACAAAGACCTCAATGACGGATCTAAAGTCAGAGAACCGGGTATCCCATGTGTTTGAAAGCGTTTTTCTTTCTACATTTGTTGTCGTCGCCCCCCCCCCTTTTTTTTTTATACACGTTATCCATTGGCAATATAGTGTCACAAATATGTGCAAAATTCTACTTCATTTATAATTATGTCAACAAATATGTCAAACATGTCATGACATTCTGTATGGTACTAATACTGATGTTGGCATTTCATGGAATGGTTCAGCACAAAAAAAATCATACTATCAAATTTCAGTCAGTGTAAGAATCACCAGCTTCATGCAAATGCTAACACAAGAAGATACATGACATGATACATGACTGTGAGTGTCTCAGAGGACAAACAGGCCCCCTCATCGCCGTTGAGTAAACAGACACAAATGGTGAAAACAGTGACCTGCTAACACCTACAGGTATACAGCGAACTCTTATGGATTTACACCAGTATCAGCGACAACAACACTGGACTGGACTAAAACTTCATGGAAAACGAACATGTTTTCCATATGCTGGTCATTTTGTCTCTCACTTATTCCTCAGGAACACTGCGCTCAATAAGGGTATTCACAGTAAAGGTCAGACTTCTAGTTCTTCATACCAGACTCAACATTTCTATCTTTCTACCACCCAGGTTCCTCATTGTTTGCATTGAACCACTTTCCACCTTCACTGAGAATGTGCAAACACACCTGTCAAACCCTCCATGTTTTATTTCTGCAATAGTAACCCAGGTTTTCATTTGCCAATACAACCACAAAAATGTGTAGGAACTGTTTTGTGTAGGAACTCATTTTAGTGCCAGTATATAACAAATAATAGAATATGACTCATATGACATTTTGCACTTTATATTTATATTAAAAAAACAACAACTTTTCAACCAGTCCCTGATAACTGACCCACAGCACGTGTAAAAACTACAAATTCCAAAATGCTTCATTACCACAACATGGCCCAGAGATGACTGAGCTCTGCCCTGGAAACACAATGAGGATGAAGTGAGTTCAAGTGGGTTCATATCCTCATGACTGATGCGGATCAGGGAGGCTGTGGTTTGTCTTTCTTGTGCACCTGGATGGGAAAGCAATAAATGTGAATGATCTATATTCAATATTTACATGTTTTAAGGTGAGTTTTCAGCCTGTTTGTGCAGCCTTGGAGTAAGAACTCTGTAACTGGAGTGGTTTTGTTCTTCTGAATTTCTTCTTGGAGGGATTCATTCAATTCTTACCATAAAGCTAGGGAGTTCACTTGATTAGGAGGCTATCTTTTATTTTTTTCAAAGTAAAAGCGGCAAAGTCGTGACAGAAAGACAAATGGGTAGCATAAATATATTCAGTAAATGTGACGCAATGTTTTAGATGTCTCTCTATTTACTGCATTTTGGTTTGTGTGGTTTTAGAATTGCATGTTTCCTCTTCTTTTCCCTTGAACATGTATTCATATTATTCATGACTTGTTTCAATAAAGGCAAATCAAAGATTGTTTAAAATACCAAATAATTTGTATTTAACCACATCCAAAAATAGATAAACATTATTTTAACGTGTGATTTTTGAAGATATCATTTTGATTTCAATCCAAAACTGTATACATTAGGTGATGCACTTATTTTAGCAATCTAGACCTTCAGATAGGCCATGATCCAGTCTAGCATTCTGGTGGCAAAGCAGGTTTTGTTAAGGGGCTGGAGGACCCATTGAACCATCTTTTCATGAATGCCTAATTCTGCAGAAAAAAAAGAGAAGAAAAGATAGCTGTACATAACAAAAAAATGAATCTCATTCAGAATGAGAGATGGGACTGATCATTATGTGACCAGATAGGCTGGACTTTTGAAGTACATTAGTGCTACAAATTGATGTGCTGCTGCAATGAAAAATAACATATTATAATGTATTTCTGTTCTTCATGTATATTAATGTGCACGTAATATATGTGAATACACGTCTACCGAAACTATGTGTATGGATGTGTTCGGCCATACTATATGTGCAGTTATGTATTAAAGTACAGACACACAAATATGCTTGAAGGGTTTTATATAATTAGTCTTTATATATAGTTTTTTATGATTTGCATAAAATATAATCATAACAAATAGAGATATATATATGTATATATATATATATATATATATATATATATATATATATATATATATATATATTTATGACATACATGTATTAAATGCTGTACAGTCTACGGTGGATTTTTAAGGGCGCACACAGTATTTTAATTGTGAAAAGATATAACAGGAAGTTGTATATTTATGCTGGAGAGCCTGACAGCGGCGGCCACCGGGGTTTATGAGGACCGTCCCTCCCAGGAAGACACCGACCGACGCCGCCTCCTGCTCCTCCCGCCTCGTCGCTGAGGGCCGTCCTGGAGAACAGTCCACGATCCTCCGCTTTCATCGGACGCTGCCCGATCACGCGCTACTATTCAGCGAGCGGGTTTAGCCTCTTCAGCACCCGGTAGCCTCTCGCTACCCGCTGCCTTTTGCATAGCTAGGTTGAATTGTTTTTGTTATCCCAGGGTCCATTTACATTCCGCTGCTCGTCCTGCTCCGCATCCAGAGAGAGAGAACACACACATCGGGATTCAGACAACGTGCCCGTTAAAACGACGAGAGCCTGAAATAAGCAGCGAGCAAGACTGAAAAGCACCGGGGAGGGGTTGAAACCGATTCTGATTTGGGATTTCAGAAATACAAGGTGAGCCTTTGACTACATTGTGTGCATGCAACCAAATTGTCTGAACGCAGGGTGTTTTGGGAGCAGACGAACACAGCTCGGTCGGTCAAACAGTGCTTGGTGGTGTAGTGATGATGAAGGGAAGCGTCGCTCTCCTCCTCCAGTGTCTGCTGCTGCTGCTGCTGCTGCTGCTGCTGCAGGTGGTGTCGGAGGCCGCCGGCTCTTTCCATCTCCATCTGGAGATGCATTGTGGTTGATGACCTGCCTGACGGTGATAAAGGTCTTTTGCTACTTGGGGGGCTTACAGTGAAAATGTCTGACATCTACTTAGTTTGGAGTCGGATCTTATTCACTCGGGGATAGTGAGCCCTCTGTATATTTTATAACTTCTAACTCTTATTGAAGAACTACACTAGTGTATAGAACACATGCACTATCCCTCAAAATGTGCTCTACTTTATCGTTTTTTGACATTTAGGTCCCAAATGACATTCAATGCATGTGACTTGGTAAGAGCTTGACATTTACACATCCTTCCCTTTTTTATTTCCTACTGTGCCTCCTCCTCTATCTCCCTCCCCTCATCCCATCACCCCTTTCTTCTTTCTCCTATCTTCCTCCAGTCATCTTTCCTCCCCTCTCTGTGCCCCCCCCCCCCCCACCTACATCCCCACTTCACTCCTCCTCCCTCCTTGTTTTCTTTGTACACTTGACACCCATTTGCCCTTCTCCCCACTTCTCTCTCCACTTCTTTTTTTTGCCTTTTTTGTCCTCTCACCCCCTTCATTCATCTCCCTGTCGCTCCCTTTTTCCCCCCTCCATCGATTTGCCTGGCGGCGTTGCTAAGAGACAACAGCAGCCTGAGTGCCATGAAGGATAGAGTAGATGGAGGGGCAGCCTCGCCTGCTCAGTAGGAGAGGTGAAGATCTCTTCGAGAAGCGGGAGATTCTCTTCGCTTCTCCCTAGTAGATGCAGTTAAAGGCCGTTGGGTGAGCTGTCGTCTTCCCATCTGAGTTGGCGGAGACGTCAGAAGCTGTCGGCGGAGGGGTTGTGCTGAAGCGGGCTTTTGCAAATTACGCGTAGATGCCTTTGGGAAGGTATGCAGAGAGAGGGCTTCTGGGTAGCTGTAGCGCACAAAGAAGTTGTTGCCCCCCCCACCCCTCCAGAATCACACGCTGTGCCACCGTCTGGTTCTGTATGTCGAGCAATGCTGGTTGAATGTGGACCAACGTGGAACTAAAACACAACACAGGGACAACAGACACATTGTTCAATATGGCTGCAACTAATGACTATTTTCATTGACGTCTGTGCTTTAGAAAGGTTAAAGATACTAATAAATGATGAAGCCATCATCACAGTTATAGTTGTGCTATAACATTATTAATGCAGGTGTGTCACAGGACTTCCCTTTATCAGTGGTCCTACTTTGTGAACACAAATGAAGTAATGTGGATATCCATTGACAGTAGGCGAGCACAGTGATGCACACACACAGTCACACAACCTATAGAGAAGTAAACCTGTATAGAATAGAATAGAATAGAATAGAGCGCCCTTAAAACTCAGCTTCACATCTTAAGCATTTCTCTGAAGCATATTAATGACTAAATAATAAGCACAGAGGAATACAGAAACCTGTTCAGGTGCTGTTAAGGGAGAAAGTTTCTATGTCGATAAGCTCACTATATAGTCACTGTATAACTGTGCTGATGATGTGGCTGGAGAAACGTGACAACATCCCCAACGTGTGTCCCCAACCTTTACCATGCCTGTTTTTATTGACCCCTCCATTGAAATGTGCATTAGGTAATGCCTCACTCATCTCTTCCCCCGTCTCATCCCATGTGGACATACTTTGAAAAGATCACAACAACACTTCATCCTCTGAGAAAACCAAGGAGCTTAAATGTAAGCTCTAGCTTTAGCTTAGCAATAAGTGTCATAACCTCCAACCTGGCATCCTGCCTTCATCATCTAACTGTTAAAAATAAACCTCAGCAGACGTGAAAGTCAAATCACCGGCGACAAAAACCCTCAATATCTCAACAGTGCGGCGTAGTTGTACCTCCTGTGGTGACGAATGCACGAGTTGCCAACACACCGTGCGTATCCAATGCGTTGAGCACATTGCTTGAATTTCCGTTCTGGATTTTTTCCTGGCTCTAAAAAGAAGTTTAGATGCTGCAGCAACAAAGCACGCCTGGTTTTGTAATCATGGCCAAACCCCTTCTATTCTAATTTTATGCTTGTATAGACACTGTGTTTCTGGCGCGGGCTAACGTAACACTGCAGACTCATCAATTTGTCAGAATTCTTTGCATTAAATCTACTCTCTAAATTAAATTTTTGGCATGAAGCCTAAAATCTGCCCTTTAATCAGAGGGAACGTTGTCCCTGTGGTGGCCTTGGAGCGTTTTATCAGCTTCTATAGCTAATGTTCTCAACAGTAAAGCCATGCTGATATAGTTAAGTCACACTACTGACGCAATTTAGTAATGCTGGTAGCTAAGGCCAGTTAAAAAATAAAGTTGTCCCCGTCTGTCTGTTCCTCCCAAGCTTACAGTAATGTACGATGCTGCCTTTTGTTCTGCAGTTAAGATATACATCATCTTAGAGAAGTGTATGAATCAGCGAAAAATATCTGCTCCCAGGTTCAAGAAGATATATGTAAGCAACTGATTTGCCGAGTACACCCATTAATAATTCCTTATATTTAATATTTTACATTTTTAATATACGTACTGTGGGAAGTTTGAGCATAACGATGCAGAAAAACACACTGCTGATGAAAGATATGAGAACATAGGTAATGATAGAATATCATTTTCTCTGAAGTCTAATACATGAAATACATACTTTGAAGTGACTGAGGAAATGATTTAGCTTCAGACCAGAATTCTTTCAGTTATAACGATCTGAGGCAAGCTAACATCCAGGCAACAATGCTTTCAATGTAGCAGTGGCAGTACACTTTAAAGGGGTGAGGCGAAACCCACTTCATGCGCTTCAGACAGGTTATCTGCCATTGGTCCTTTCACCACGACGGTGTCAGAATAACGCTGTTCAGATGTTAGGATGATGTGACAAAATGATCTCAACTCCAGGTCCACCTACTAGCTTTCTCTTGAGTTTTCAGGTGCATGCCTTCATCAGTCGTCATCAGCAAATGGCAGTGAAATGAGGAATGTTGGCCCCAACATGAGGCGAGGGTTTAGTCACTATCGAAGGTCAAAAAAACAACAACGATTGAGCACCATCATTAGGTCAAAAATAGAACTTTCCCCAATATTTCGGTTCATGACAAAATGACCACTTTGTGTTTTGTGCTAATTAGCAAATGCTAGCGCGCTAACGCGCTAAACTTAACGAGCAGCTTCAAAGTTGCTAGGCCAGCATGTGTTGACCGGTGCCTATATGTAGACAGTCTAATCACAAACAAATACTTTTTGACAGATTAAGAATGAAGTAGAACTTGCAGACGTGACACGTCAACACACAGAGGCACGGGGATCAGGCCTAGCATCTAGCACAGAGTATCAGGCGTCAGCTGACAGACTAAGCACTGAGCCAAGAGGCTGCTAATAGGATTCTTACCTTTTTAAACCATGAGTAGTGTACATACACACACACACACACACACACACACACACACACACATACTGCTGCTACATTCTGAGAATGCTGAGAACAGATTTGAAATGTAAATCCCCTCTGTCGAATGCCACAAGTCTTCAGGGTCGGTGGCCGACCAACCACAGCAGTCGGTACACAGCGAACGTGCTGTTAACGTGTCGACTACGAGAATAAAGGGGTTCGACATGTGAACACGAATGCGGGTACGTTCGCACACGTGTAGTCTGTAGCAGCGTTAGTTTGGATTTGTCCAAGCGCAGAGTGATTCAAACTTCTGTTAATTTTCCGACCATTACTCTCTGTGTGTGTGTGTGTGCCTGTGTGCGTGTGTGTGTGTGTGTGTGTGTGTGCCTGTGTGTGCGTGCGTGTCTCACCAACTAGACATCCTAAATAATAATAAAAAAAAAACAGCTACAAGTCCAAATGCAAACACTCTAATGTTCCAAAACTTTGGCTGCACTGAAATGTGGTTCTGTGTGGAAACATTCTGTGGATGGACGTCCAGAGAAAAAGGATTACATTTTTTCATTTTAAAAACAGATTTCAAACTTCTTCATGAAAGCTTTCTTGGGGCAATGTGTGCGTGTGTGTGTGTGTGTGTGTGTGTGTGTGTGTGTGTGTGTGTGTGCGTGTGAGCAAAATTTGGCTGTGGTAGCAAATTGAGTGCTTAATGAGCTGAATAAATGGTGCGATGTGCATCCAGTTTAAACACTGCCTTGAGGTAAAAGCCAAGGCCTCCAGTGAAGTTCCGTTTATGGGCTTTCATGAAAGACGTGTGAAATGAAAAGGCATCAGACTGATTTCACATTATTGTGGGTATTATGCGGAAGAAAAAAAAAGTGAAAAGGACGAGATGCAGAGCACAGGGGGGAAATAAATAAAAAAGTATATATTTTTTCTCCACACACGCACAGGCGAACACACACTGGGACAAACGCACACGTAATCCTATCATTTGAAACTGCTTACAGAGACTGTGTTTAAGTCTCTACCTCTCACACACATAGGGGCACACACTCTATCCTATCACTGTAAACTACTTAACTTTCTCAAACACATTGAACTCCTTTATCCGCACGAGTATTTGAATCAACGCTAAAAACCAATCAGTGTAAAACCAAAAGAAAGCCTGCAGTGTACTGTACTGCCATTTATATGAGTTACTGGAAATCAATTCTGTCTGACTTTAGTTCGTGTTTATCTTCATTTGTCTGCCACATCATTGACGGCGATCTGGTATTGTTGTTTATCTCTAATTGCTTCTCCAATGGAAATCACAAAGTTGGTCAAACCATTAGACTAGATAACACCGGCGATGTGAGCCCGTTTATTTCCACTCTGTTGGTCTTACGGCCGATAAAAGAACACGCGATCGCCGACGGATGGCGGGGGACATTTGTACCGCTTTGTTCTCACGAAGCGGAAAGCGGAAAACGCCATTAAAATCAAACCAATGTCTAAATTATACTGAAGAGGCAGGTCGACTGAATAGATAACGCTTTGTGTTATTTCAAACAAACTCGTTGAGTCACACAAATAATTATCAAGCAAATACCTTTGCAGACAACAGTGTTTACAATTCTGGTATTGCCTTTATTTACTTTTGTTTGACATTTTGGGAAATAAATTCCCCGTCTAGGTGATTTGATTAGAAGATAGATACCACTCTCATATTTGTCCGTTCAATATGAAGCCGGAGCGGGTTAGCTTAGCTTAGCATAAAGACTGACTGGCTTTCTGAAGGCGAAAAAAGAACAATAAGCTCCTTCATTTACTTGCTATCTGGCATTTCTTTCCTACAGATTTCGATATGAGAGTGGTATAGATCTCATCGTCAAACTCTTGACAACATAGCGGAAGCCAAGACAAAAATGTCAAACTAAGCCTTTGATCCAAAAGAGTGACGTTTTTAGTTTTTAGACTATTTCTTTATACGCTGCATGTCGCTACACGACACATTTTTTAAGTCAAATCGCTTGAAGCCACATTGACTCTGAGGAAATAAGCAGAAGTAAATAAAGCAGCATTACTAATTGTTACTATTGGGGGCGACTGTGGCGCTGGAAGTAGAGCGGGTCGTCCGTTAGTCACAAGATTGGCCTTGGACTTGTCCATAGGTTTAAACAATTTTCTTTTCACTTTGTCTTGATATCTTTACCGCTGTCATATTATTTCCACAGAAGTTTCAGCTTTGTCAGCTGTTTATCCTATTATAATCCTATTAATAACATTAATATGCACGTACACGTCAGACGTTGAAGTAGAATAATTTTTTCTCTGCGTGTAAAAAGTGTAAATTGCGTGAGAGTTCACAGCACAGTAACTGAACTGCAGAAGTATCACAGTTTATTTTGATCCTCTGTCTCTCTCTGTTCTTTTTTAAAAGCAAACTGGAGGCAAGTGAAAAAAGGTTACTGTTTGATGTATTTCATGAAGGGGTCAAGGAAAGCAAGTGGACCAAAAGCCCCGGTAAATAAAGTTCACAGCTGCCCCTCAAGGCCAAACAACATCGAAACACACTCAGCAAAACACGGCGAGCGCTCCAGCGTTTTCCCCGCTTGATGAAATCAATGCTAGATACCAGATTAGACTTCCGGGCAGTCGCATGCTTTGCACTGCAGAGGGTACTCTGCAATTCAAACACAGCCGAACAATATAGTTATAGATCGCCGTCCAGCTCGCACACCAGAGCCAGAGCCGTTGACGTTCATCACATCATTAGTAAATCTGCATTGGTGGGACTCAGAAGCCCTTTCCAATCTTGTCTAATTAACTCAGCAGGAGAAGCTTCAACTAGGTTAATCTGATACCTAGGGAGCAGAGGTTTAATAGAGCTTCGCAAGCCTTTTTTATTCGTTTTCTTCTCCGCTCTTTGCTTTCCCCCTCTCCTCTCCTCTCCTCTCCTCTCCTCTGTGTCCTCCCTCTCTGAAATTTGAGATAATACAGTCTCTTTGGTCCAGAGGGGTTTTCAAGCTGGGTTAATACACAGGTCGTCCTATTGTGCTTGAAAAAAGGTTACACTCTCTCTCTCTCTCTCTCCCTCTCTCTCTCTCTCTCTCTCTCTCTCTCTCTCTGGTGACAGACAGGGGTTTCAAGACAGATGGGCTTGGTGACAGATGCAGAGGGCGTTCATAGATGGGAAAAGGCAAACCAAACATAATGTCGATTAACAAACAGGTGTGGTCCAATAGGTGCAACGCTCAGACTGATGGATCCACAAAGTACCGGCTTTTCTCTGTCCTTGTACTTTTTTTTTTTTTACTTAATCCGACAGAATCTATATCGTAATCATCACTATGTTATTGTATTTTTAGAGTTATTATGTCCACCACATTTACATCAATGAGGGAACGCTACACCCTCAAACTACACCCTCCAGAATGATCATGTAATAGAATTAACACCACTCTAAAACAATTATTTCAAAACAGAGGTAGGATTTATTGCAGAACTGTTTTTAGTATAAGCGAGGTGTACCTAATAAACTGAGTTTATGTAGGCATATTTGAAGTGCTCAGTAGCAGTCAGCTCCACATGCTGTATTTTGCCATTTGAAACCATGGCGGTAAAGGTGGACTCCGCCATTAACAAGGAAAACTACTTCACAGAGAGATAATTACAGAACGTAAATAAACTGAATGGCTATTGCATAAAATAAAATGTAGATCATAAATAGTATGGAAATGGAGTTTAGAACAACAAAAATCTTTAGGCTTATAACTTTAATATATTTATGACAGTTACATTGACTTAAGCTCAACTTGCTGCGTGGCCACTCCTGTACGATCTCATGCAATCCAGTACAACAGATATCACATATTCTGCCTTAAGGAAGATTATAGGAGGCGATTTTGGTAAAAACTTCCAGACAGTGTTGTGTTTTTTCTATCTAGCTGTTGTTCAATGCGGTGTGATGTCAGGCAGGTGTTTGCAATATGTCACTGTGGGTGTATAAGGAAGCTGCTCTGGTATCAGTTTGGGAGGCTGAGTGTGACAGGGGCCACTTAAGAATGAATGAGTCAGACAGCCATCCATCAGCATCATCAGTTTACTGGTGATCTGAGGGCCATCTGATCATGGTCTTTAAATGTCCCGTGGTCAGCTGGGAGCTCACGTACAGACAGCCATCGTAACACTTTCACCTCACCGATGATCAGATTCAGAGCTTAGAAAACGCCCCGTCCTGGAGCTCCAGCTAGCGAGCAGCTGAAGTGTCTGTCGCTATTTTAGTAACAGCTCCACAGTTTCCGTCATTACTGGTACCGTGGCCCTGCTCTGATCACTTATGAACATATTGCCACCGGAAATGCTCAAGTCACTGATCTCTATGGCATCCTCTCTGGTGCTTTTTAGTTAGTGCCACTCCTAAAGAACAAGCCGTGGCTCTGTTCTTTGAGTTTAGAAAAAGTACGTTTTTTTTCTTTCTTTCTGTCTCTCTGTTGTACGGCAACACAGACAGGTGCGGTTTCCAGGTGCTGCTGTCTGTCAAGTGTTCACTTCATCTCCTCCGTCTCCAGGAAACCCTCTCATCTCTTTGTCTCTTCTCGCCCTCACATCCCTCCGCGGAGCGAGAAAGAGCGCCCAAGGGAGGGAGAGACGAAGAGCAAAGGGATCCCTCCCGCTCTCTTTTCAAGAAATATGTAGAACCGAGGCCTATTTAATCCACCTCCACCCTAACACACTGAACCACCGCCTGACTTGAATTTAAGATGCACTCATTAGTTTGCCGTGATTGGGGGGAGCATGCTTGACATGAGAGCTGTAGCGATTTCAACCCTGTTGAACCATGAATGTAGACGGGTCAGTCAGACCCCGTCTAGTTCACATAGCTCGATGTGTTCCCGCAGGAACCAATGGTAACCACTCTGTGACCAGCGTAACTGTTTATTGTCCAACGGTTCGACCAGGTTTCCCCTCCTCCCAAAGAATGACAAGTGATCTAAGGATTACTTATTGTCATGGCAACACTGGTTTCCAACTGGAAACTTTGAGTCTGAATGTAACACATCCAGTCTCCGAAAAACAGCTTGTTGCTGTTCACAAATGATTTGAGGCATGCACTTACAGTAATAGCCATTACGGATTTTATTATAGCAATTAAGGCGTATGGCTTTCGCATATTAAACCCCGTTTTCACACTTAATGACTTGCTTGTTATATTCCTTATTGTTCAGGTAAACACAATTGTTACATTGTTAGAAACAATATGTCTGTTGTGACGTAATGCTGTTTTTTTCTTTGATTATGCTATGACAAAATAATATCAGGTGAGCCCCAGTGTATTACTGCAAGTGCAGGGGATGCTCTGTACACTCTCCTCCATTGAGACTGGCCTTTAAAAACTATCCATTGTCTTGTCTGTGCATCAACATCACAACACGTTGTCCCTCCCTCAACTTATGTACTGGAGGAAGGAATATATTCTCTCACTTGCTGACACTGCTGCCGGCTCACAGACCTCATTCTTGCTAATTACAGCTGTTAATCTAAAGCTGCTTTTCTCTCCCCGCATCTATTTACGTTAGATTGGACTGATACAGACGTTCCCTGTTAACGAGTGCAGCTTTTACGATGATGAGAAAGCTGATAAATGATACTACTACTCGTGGAAGTTCATACATTGTCTGTCTGAAATGTTTCATTGCTTCTTGGACAAGATTCGCCGCGTTGTCTCCTCAATAAATGTGTGCTCGTGGTTTTGCTTATGTGACACAACAGATGTGCCGCTGACTCAAGTTTATCTTGATGTAGCAGCAGAATGACAAGAATTACTGAGCTGGGTGGACAGAGTAGTCCATGCATGCATACATGTATTTTATTACTTTGACTGTACACATTATTGTGGATGTATGGAGGAAAGATGAAAATACTTCTTGCCATCTGTTGCAATGGTAGCATTGTTTATAGAGCGTAGACTGGGGCACCTTCTGTCATCACTTTTAGGGCAGAGCGTCACACATAGCACCCAGAGTTTGCGTCGAGGGCTGAATTCCAGAGCAGTGTCACCCGTGCCTGCCTGTGTTTGGATGGATCGTCTCTGCAGCAGCAGCAGCTGGCACTGGGCCTCAGGACGGAGGACTCTCCTCCTCGTCTTCACTTTTGTATTCCCCTCGCCTCTCTCTTTAGGACCGAAGACTAATGGAGAGAAAAGAAAGGGAGGGGAGTTAAGGCGAAGCCCAGAGACACTAGCAGGGCTGGCAGGGAGACGAGAGGGAAGAGAGACAAGTGGTCGGTTCATGCTTTCTGTGCAGCTACAAATGAATGAAGGAGCACCATACGAATGAGCACCATACGAATGCAGACACGCCATCTGTTTACTTTGGCGGTCTTCGTTCTTGCACCTCCCATGATGATTGAGAACCTGAAAAAATTGAGTGTGTAAGTTCTGCTGTAAGGAAATCCAGCTCTATCTCCCAGAACTGACCGTTCCTGACCCCCTTTAATTACCGTTGCTATGACCGCCAAGGTCTCCATTCTCACAGGGCACATAAGCAGTTTATACGACAATGGTGGCAGATTTAACACTCAAAATTTATAGTCTTTGAAAGTTAAGTCAAACAAAAGCAGGCTTCACATTTTCAGCTGATGACTGTCAATTTTCCCCCCAACTGTCGCTAGATTGGAACAGCTATAGCAATCTAATTAAGCTAGCGTTAGCGGTTAAAACGCTGTCGACAGCTGCATAATGTTTCCAGCTGACGCCTTTTAAAATGAGAATCCCGTCGAATGGGTCTTAAATACGCATCTGATGGCTACATATGGTACAAAAACACTAAAGGCTTAAGCCGCATTTCCCAGGCAAACGATACAAATCCTCACCAGGAAATGGTTCGTTTAGACACGGAGCTAAAGAGATAGCATTATTCTTGTACTGCAGCATAGAGCTAGCTTGTGTTTTAATTATGATAAGGAAAAATGTAACTGCTTAACATAACCCTGTTTGCTTGCTTAGCTACATAGCTGTTGATAGTTTGTAAATAGTTTTCACTTTTAAAAGGTGTTTTTCTTCGGACACTTTGGCTGTGGTTGCTGGAATGTAAACGTCCCCAAAGACAATAAAGACGCTAACAATGCTAACGTTAGCCCTTTTTTTTTTACGTAACCTGTAATGCCAGTATGCTCCCCTGGCCTTAAGTAACACTAGCTTACTTCTGTATGTTGTAAGCTAGTTAGCCAAACATGCTAATGATTGCAGCTTACGTTAAAGCAGATACACGCTATTTGTTTTAAAGGGTACACCACCCTACAAACTCTAAAGGCTTTGTATAACTCCTACTACAGCTCCAATGCACATCACTTCAGCATGCCTAGCTAGGGTTGCTAAGATTGGACACATTTCTGTTTGGAGCATGCTTTATTATAGAGGCCAACCCCTGCAGGTGTTTAGCGAGCGGACAGTTGGACAGTTGGCCTCTATAATTTCAGTTCCTTTTTGTTAAGCCAGTCCTAGTAAGAGGCAACATTTCAAGGATTAGATGGTACTCAATTTCACATGCAACAGAGCTAGTGTGAGTGCTGTTTCCACTTCCTAAATAGCCAATAAACAGTTTTCCAGCTCCATTTTGTCAACAGCAATTTCTGTTGGACATCAGGGATGTTAAGCACCAAATGTCCCACCGCTTAACAGTCATATAATAACACCAACTGCGATTTCACGCTCACAGTGAAATACAGTTTCTGCCACTGTAGCCAAACTACTTCATGACAGTATGGGAGCCGTGATCAGGTCAGTTTATAAGGGTTGGAAATGATCGGTCTTGTTGTAAATTGCATATAGGTCACGCAGCACTCGCCCAAATGCAAATTACAGAGAAAATGGTAGCATAGAGCAAAGATTAAAAAGCGGGCGGGGAGGGAGTGTGAGGGAAATCTGCATGTGACAACAAGGGTTTGAATGATAAGAAGCCTGAATAAAAAGTGAGGGACAGAGAGAAGAGGCGGAGGTACTGAGATGCTGGGAGAAATGGAGACCTAAATGTAAGGCATTATGCATGGCAGATATGACAAAGGAGCGTTTGACTGTGTGAGAGGATGGTTTGGCACAAGACGTGCGTGTGTGTGAGACAGTAGTGTGTGAGCAGTGTTAAGAACAAATATTTGATATTCACAGAATCATGTGACAGACGTGAAAGTGACACAGAGAGAGAGGTTGCTAGCACGGATCCGTCTTAAAGGATGAACTCATGTGATGCATGACTGAGTAGGATTTCCATACAATGCTTACGAAAATCCCTTCTTCCTTTTCGAGGAGTTGATACATGAAGCCCTTCCACACGGGGTGTCAGTAAAACGGAAGACAATAAAAGGAGAGGATTTGGGGAGATTGAAATGATTGAAAGTGCGCAAAGTAGGAGAAGATGCTTTAAGATAGATGAAGAAAAAGAAGAGGGTGGAAAAATGGAGCTGGGAAATGAAATCGGGAGAAAGAGGTGATTGTTTCTGGTGATAGGCCTCTTCGCCGCTACCTTTTATTCAGCTGTCGGAGAAGAAATATTGTAAGTGCTCTTAAAGTGCACCCATTTTTTCCAGTGATTGGACAAATGCGATGCTATCTAATTCAGATACAGGGCACAACGACTCATAAATCCAGAAAAAGAAAGGCGAGGGAACAACTGAAGAGAGAAAGCCATGTCCTTTTACTTCAAAGTAATGACTCACTGGTCAAGTATATATCTCTGCTGTCAGATTTAAGACAGTAAGGAAGCACTGAGAGAGAGGAGGGAAGGATGAAAATGAATCAAAGGACAAATACTAAGGGGAGGACCAGAATAAGTTGGAGAGGCAGTCACATAAATATAGAGTGAGATAGAAGGAAGGATAATTATTGATCCTTGGTAGCGAGAGAAGGCAGATCGTGGAATGAAAAGGGAAATGGAGGATGCAAGTTTAGTGCATTACATGCAGTTAAACTTGCAGTACATCTCCTTAGGTCCATGGGCATACACAGTGCTGTTATTTTTCTTTAGTTTTAATGAATGAATTCAATATATAACTTATTCCATGAAAAGTAATTTCATTCATTTGGCCGTAGCTGAACTCTCTGCTACATTACCTGCTTCTCTTCGGTGTGTTTCATTACCAGCTCTGCCTCACACGCCAACATTCCAGAGGGTTGGAGTGGCTTTACAATGAGAGCACACAGGCTGGCATTACCCAGTTGGCTGGTGAGCTCTGCGTAACACCAACAGTTGAAGAAGGGTTGCAGAGCAGAATGCTGGGATCAGAAAATGGACAAGAGTTAAAAACCTCACATTTAAGCCACGTTGCTTGGCAACGGTAAAATAAAAACTGATATCATAAGCAGAACTAGGCAAAGATGTTGGTGGCGGTAACGTGCTCACTGCTAGCTTGTAAATATGAATGTAGACTTAAAACATACCTTTCGTGTGTTTACAAGAAAAACTGCAGGTTACCATTAAATGTGCTGATTAATGCTGCATTTCCAGCTCCTGCTAGGCTAGTCGAATTAAGCCAGCTTTGTGTGAAACATTGTTTCTGTTATTCACCTGTGGCCATGCCCATTATTATTATCTCCGCCAGGCGTAAGCGTGGAGGGGATGATGCATTCAGTCGTGTGCGTGCGTGCGTGTATCTGTCTGTCTGTCTACAGCTAATCTCACATACTACTGAACCCATCTTCCTAAAAAGATGTATGCTCAATGACTTGGAAATCTGCACTCTAACTTCCAGTTTAGAATCATAATGTTCCTGCCTGCCTGCCTTAATCCTGTGGTTCGTCTCGTACTTAGTGTAGTGTTTTGTTATATGTTCTTTGTTTTCTTTCAGTTAGATAATTACTTTGCTGTTTCTCTGTGTTGTGTGTAGTGAGCATTGTTTCACACAAACATCTACAAACATTTTTCAAAGAAGGTTCTGGTTTTATCCTAAACATTTAATATTATTTTCACCAGCAACTCACCAGGAAAATGCTCACAAGGATTTGGCAAAATTACAGTACAAACCAGGGGCTTATGGAATATATAAGCATGGTTAAGCCTGTTTATGCCTGCTAATCCTCCCAGTGCCACTTTCCTTTACTTATACAGTAAAATCAATTTGTGAGAGGAATTGCAAAAAAAAAAAAAAAAAAAAAAGCTTTGATGGAATTTCTCAGAGGTTCACAGCTGCATCTACCGCTGCATATGGCCCACTGGTCATACTGGTATGTGTTTATATGCCACCCCTGTGAGTATCCAGCAAAAACTTTACTTTTACTAGTGTGATGTAACCAATAAAGCAAAAACAAATTATAATAGACAAACAGAAAGAGAGACATGATGAAAGAAA
Source organism: Cebidichthys violaceus (assembly GCF_023349555.1). NCBI lineage: Eukaryota > Metazoa > Chordata > Actinopteri > Perciformes > Stichaeidae > Cebidichthys > Cebidichthys violaceus. The sequence goes on along the minus strand of NW_027176483.1, from coordinate 18,746,892 downwards.
GGAGTTTACCTTCCTTCTTGTCTAGAGATGCCCCATTAGCTTTGTTGCTTTAGACCCTCACTTATCGTTATTATTTCAATAATAGTGTAATTCTCCTGTTAAGTGTTGTGGAGTAACAGAAACTGATAAATGGCAAAATAAAGAAAAGACCACAAGTGGCTGGTTTGGTTCTCATTTATCTGATTTGTTGTTCATTGTGTTTTGTTACTTTTGATGAGGCTGACCGAATGAGTCACGATGCATTTATAACTGTGTAACAAATCATTTGAATGCGATACTTCACCCGTTGAAGCTCGAATATTTTACCATATAACTGCTCTTAATCAGCAGTTGATGATTCAACCTAATTAAATTGAATAAAGGTTACAAAAGGCATGCGGGTGTGGAACACAGTGCCGCATGCAGCACAGGTCAGGAGTATGAGGCCCTACTTGTGGTTATATAGATGTAGACCACATTGTGAATCAGGAACATTTCCCTTTAATGGCCTTAACTTTCTTAATAAAACGGTTTCACAGGATACTCACAGACACGCACAGAAGTTCACGGCTGTGGTATGAAAATGAGGGTCAGGCCTGATGCAAAAAATTCATGTTGTTCTAATAAACCTCTGCACCCACAAATAAAGTGCGTCCTGTAATGTGCTATCCTGTGATGATAACTCATCTCACAGAGTGCCCACCGTTCCGGCGTCAAGGTGTAAATTATGTTCAGTAAATGGGACATGGCCTCAGACCAAACATCTCCTCGTCAGCATGAGGCATTACTGTGGCCTAAATTGAAGCTGTGAGTTAAGTGAGTTAATGGCTTCTGTTTTTCAGACCTTTTTGTGTTTGAAAGTGGGTGTCTGTCTCTGTGTGAATTGGCTTCAGGCAGGCAGCCACAAGCTAGTCCCTGTGCAACAACTTTCCTGGCTGATAACATTGTTGCAAGCGAATAAAAGCACACAACTTTGGTAATTTAGTTCATGGCTCTACATCCTGTGAGGAAAATGTGCCTTAAAGCAGATTTTTTTTGGGCCATTTGGGGTAAGTGGAGCAAGCTGTAAACAAAACATAGTCTGTGTCTGAAATCAGTCTCTAATGAATATAGTGCACATCGATTTGAGTGTCTAAATGCTGACTCTGCACCTGTCTGTAATAGCGCAAAATGGCAAAACCTCAGTTTACTGGTTATTTTAGAGTAATCTGTTGTAACTGTAACTGGCATATTATCAACTTCTAACGTTTATGTGTCAAATGTGCTAGCAAGCAGTTGCCTCTTTACAGATCCAACAGGAGCGTTAGCGTCATTAGCTTTTTCAAGTCTCCTGCCATTTGACATGTGAATATAAATCTAATAATTGCTGTCCTTGTAGCTCTGTTTTGTTCTCCACCAAGAGCTCCGAAATTGTCAGGCGGTCGTTGTCAGTCTTGGTGCTGAACAAGTAGCTTAGAGTAGGTTTATCAGAATGATTGCTTTGGAAACCGCTGAATTTTACCTCTAAAATGATGCTAATGAGGGCACTGGGAACCAAAAAGGGGCAGTTGTGGGTGGTAGATCCAAAAGAATTAGCTGAAAGAGGCCATTGCTTCAGCATAATATTATCACTGCTTTACAAAAGAGCACATTAAACACAATTGTCACATTAAAGGTGTTTAGAACTATTCAGTAATTCAAGAAAAGCCATATCTGTTACCTGTTTGGTACCTCCTAGCAGTACAGTATGGTGCTCTCAAAAAATGGACGCCACTCTGACACATCCTGCTGCGTTGATTTGAATGGCAATGTCCGTTCTACTCCTATTCTATTTCTATAGGCGGACTTCACTCTCTCTCTCTCTCTCTCTCTCTCTCTCTCTCTCTCTCTCTCTCTCTCTCTCTCTTTCGTGAATACAATGCATTCTGATCCCTTAACTCAAAGTAGATTGACATCTGAAATTAATTTCCTTGGGGAAATTGTCTTTGACTTTCCCATTTAAATATGTCACTTGCAATATTGAACTATTGGGAATATATTATGTACAAATTTATTGTTGCAGTCCTCGACCTGACATCCACTGACACATAAACAGATTATACTGTTATCGTTTCATGTTAGATGAGGTAAATTGCATTTGTATATCCAATATACAAGCAGATGCATCTTTCAATAGAGGTCAGATTTGCTCTGTACATACAAAACTAATAATAATAACAAAATAATACCTTTTTGTCAAGTAATGACAGTAACTAATTAGCGTCAACAGAAGAAGGGGCAGCACTATTTTCACTGTCTACTTTATTCTTTTAAAGAACTAAATTTGACCTAATGAACCAGTGCTTGTCCCCTTGACCCCGGTTACAAAAATGTCACTGACAATGTCGTTCCTGTATGCCTTCACCGTTTTTTAATTTCCTGTGCTTGGAACACGCTGCTCCTGTGAACCTTGTGCGTTGTTCCGCAATATGCAAATTCCCATCTGGTGTGATTATCTCTGTGACTCTCTGTCATTTTTCCGAGACCTCTGGGAAAACATAATCCTCGGTTCTTTCATCTCCAATCCCCAAAAAGTTACTTTGTTAACCTCTAACAATCTCAATTAAGCAACCCTACCATACTGTATAATACATTCTAATTATAAAGTGCCCACAAAAAGTTCCCTCAGATTCAGGATGTGTCTGAAAGAACTACAGGGAATGTGCTTAAAGGGATGCCAGGGACACTCAGAATATTTATCTAAACCATTAAACTTAATGTAATGGTGTAGCCATAAAAACAGTATCTAGTGTTTCAATATATAACTTGGGGTAGGCATTGTATAGAGCAGCGTCATTAAAGTGCATACAGAAATATATGTAAAATATGGAACAATTTTATGGACAATTTAGCTTTACATTAAGTTGAATCAACACCTCTCTGAAACCGTTTCAACACAACCTGAATATTATAACCTTCGTGATCATAGACGACTGTTGTATTAGACTGCATTAGCTTTAGCTAAGTGTCTATAATAAACTGGCAAATGAGTGTATGTGACGAATAGAACATATGACATTTACATAACTGTCGTTGTTGTCTAAGGATCCAGACTTACCTTAGTACAGTGTTAAGGTTTTCACGTCAGACTTTATTCTGAAGTGATGGTTTGCCATAGGAACCGGGCTCTTCTAATTATAGTCATGCTGACAGCACTAAACTAAGTAATTGCACTCAGCAAATGCAGAACTCCAAATTATGCAATATGCTGCTCTCAAAAAAGACAAAAATGAGAGACCACATAACACCCATCCTATGTCATTTATAGTGGCTTCTTGTGTCAGCTTTGAATTTATTTGAATGCTCTTTGAATTAGCAGATTTTAAATTGTTATCTGTTTATTGTAAAGTTTAACAACTCAAATAAAAGCTTTACTTCTTATATTTTATGCAATGAAATTGTTTTTGCAATAAAATGAATGCACAGCTTCCCTTTTGCTCAAATATGAAATTGTCTCCGTGACAAGACAAACTGCTGAAAAAGCTAGAGCAATTCATCGTTTATTTGTTGGTTGATTGGTTGGTTCCATCTTCTCCAATGTGAGGATTTGTTGCTTTTCAACATTTATATAATCTTTGGGTTTCTGAGTAATGGTTGGATAAAATAAGATATCTTAATGACTATGGGAAACTGTGGTTTTACAGATCAAAAGTATTAAAAAAAGAAAGTGGCATATTAATCTATATTTAAGTATATATCAATGTCAGTGGCATTGATAACAATTTTAATTTCCATTGGTGGATTTAAAAAAAAACATACAAAATACAAAAAAAAAATCCATAATATGATATTGAACACTATTTTATTGATCATTATCATTAATTATCATTATTTTGCTGTTCCATAAAGTCTGTCTATGTTTCAAAATGTTTTTTTAAATGTCATGACAAGAAATCCAAGAACTACGTTTTGGATTTTAGTAAATAGGGAATAGTTGCAATCCACCGAGCAACCAAATGCGACAACATGTAGAATTTGCTACATCAGCGTTTCTCAAACGTTTTCTGTCATGCCCCCCTTTTGAAGCTCAGCAAAGGATTCATGCCCTCAACCAATAAATAAATGAGTGTGCAAATTAAAACATGTGAAACAAACTTGCAGCTACATTCAAAAACAACATGTAAGATTTCCTTTATTCTAAAACACAACTGTGTCCTTGCAGCAGGTAAGATTAGTCAGTCCCTGGAATATAAAATCCCAGATGTGTGAATAATTTAGTAAATACTCTGAAGAATGTAACCATGCCGGCTTCATTAAGACTTAAGATGTAGGAGGAACATGAATTGTGAAATTGCACAATAAAGCTGTTTTTGACAATTACATTTTATGGACCAGATGATTTTTAACAGTAATTTTGTGTAATCAGAGTGGTATAACATAATTAACTGAAGGCAGGAATGAAAGAATGATCACTTTCCAGAGGACACAGATAGCGGGTTCCCATGGCTACAGCCCAGTTGCAGAGCCAGTCTGTCTGCTCGCAGTTTATAAAAATGGAGATTCTTCAATTCGGTGATAAATAACCCACTATCTTCATTTCCAATTGGCTGCTCTTTGACTGTGTCTAGTACTATTTTCTCTTGCTTTATTTCATTCCTTCGTTTTCATTTTCTCTCCTTTTTACTGCGTGGCTCGAGGCTGGTCATGACTTTCTGTTTCCAGATGGCGAGTACCTTCAAAGTCAGGGGCGTTTGTCTCAGATACATTGAAGCGGAGACAGAAGCTCCATTTTGTAGCTGAAGGTCTTTCTTTGCGTGTTTTTTTTTCTTTCTATCAGACCAGTCCAGAAAGGTGTTTACCAACTTCTTGGGTATGAAAGGCGGTGATTGTGACTTTGAGCAAAGCTCAGAGGTTGAAATATCCCCCCCCACCCCCCAACCAGTAAGGTGACGTAATCATTTTTACCAGAGGCGGTTCATTTCGTTCTAGCACGACTAGCAAACTTCCTCATGAACGTTTGGTTCTGTATGCTTTCAATACTCCCTAGCTGTATAGTTTACATCCAAGACGAAACTGACAAAAGTACAAAATTAGAAAATTACAAATCAGGTTGCTACTTCAGCACCACGGACAGCGCCATGGGTTTATCGATAGGCTGCTGATATTTCAGAGCCATGGTCGAGGTCAATAGATTCCTACTTGCGCAAACCTCAGTCAGATGAAGGATCAATGAGTCAGGCTCACTAGAGTAACACATTCAAGTAAACAACCCCTCTGCCTATCGTAAAAGGTTTATGCAAACGTTTACGAAGGAAAGGCTGCAAAGTAGTCAGACTATATAAAGAGTAAAGTCTCTTAAACCAGCAAACATGCAGAAGACCAAGTTTACCAGAGAAAATATCATGTATAAGATAGTATCCATACTGTTTGTGTGTCATCCAGGCTCAGTGTATTGAAGCTGCAGAGTGTGTGTGTGCTCTGTGATAGGAAAAGAGAATAGAAGGGCTTATTAAGTGACAAAAGCGTTGCTCAGCAGCAGCCGTGGGGTCATCCTTACACTGTTACTGGTCTCAGCTGCAGTGAGGATGGACAGGTGAAGTTCAGACAGATAAAATGTGGACAAAATAACAATGTTTACAGTCTCAATACTCCACCAGCTTCTCTCTAGGTTCAGGCAGGGTGAATAAGAGAGGATTGCATGACAAAAATATAGATCAAGTTTTACTACAATTGAATTTATGTTGACGGTGAAGGTGGACTCTGGTTTGTGCAATTGCAGTGAAGCATTGTTATTGCCAAACGCTACACACAGCCGGGGCAGAGGTATATTGGGCACCTGCAACAACCAAAATGGCTCCATTTTATTGTTTCTGACTCGCGCCATCCACAGCGGTGATCGAAATGGAAGGAGAGAGGGAGGGGTGATGAAGGGGAACGGTGAAAAACAATGACAAATGAGACAGCGAGGTTAAGGGGGGTAAAAAAAAATGGAAGAAAGCGAGTGATGCAGAATTATTAAAGCCTGTTTGAACCCTTAAAGGAAATAAATGAGATCAACTGCTTGTGTCCGATGCTTCTACTTAGAAGATGGACGGCAGAGAGGGAACGAGGCGGGAAGGGATGGAGCCGTCGTGTGTGGTGGGGGGATGTGTCACACTGGACTCCATGCACCTGTAATGTCGGCATCGATCTGTCATCGTCATAAACATGCTTGAGTTATAGTCGTGACCGGAGGAGATGCGGATGAATGAGGGGACTATGAAATAATCAGAAACAAATGGTGACCGTAGCAGATAGAGGAAACAGTGGGTGTTGGGGGGGGGGGGGGGGGGGGGGACAAAGTAATTAAAAATGGTCTGTACCACGATAAACAGCTGCTAACAGATGTTTCTACTGCAGAATATCTCTGACGCCTTATTATTTTTTTTATATAACTGTGACGATGAGAGGAAACAAGACAGGAGATGGAGAAAAATAAGACTCGGGTCGACTGAGAACAGGATTTGGCTCATCCATGCAGGTTAACGGCAGGCTGGCAACAGCGTGCTCAGTGACGGCAACAGTTAAGGCGAGTGATTAAAGGAATTAAAGATGGTGATTAAAGCTGGAGGAGGTATGCGCCCAGACATACAGGCTGGCTAAAGCAGCTAATTGCTTTGTTGGCCACCGAGCATCTCCAGACGAGTAAGAACAGGAAGTTGGAGTTGTCTAAGTTGGTCATTTCTTTCATTTCTTCTCAGTGATGTTAATTCCTTTCTGCAGAATTTATGACATTCTGCAGAAATTCTGCAGATTCTACATTCGTTCATTCGTTCTTTACCTGGTTAAACCGCGTTGGAGAAAAGAGGGAAAATGTCTGCCGGTGCCCCCTGCATTGGTGCCCCCACCCCCCACCCCCTACCCCACACTGCACCTCCGGACTGGCCTCATTCAGATGAATGAGAGGGCTGAACGCGGCCTTTGTCCTGTTGGACAACAATGGAGCTCTGTTGCACAAAGATAGAATTTATGTCGCGCTTAGGCAACACAGGCGATGCTTGTTAGTGGGATCAATTCAAGTTGGTTTTGGTCTCTTAATGGGATTCCTTGACATTAACAGGTGGAGGACGTATTCTATATTAATACATTGCCACGCCCCTATCTGAACGATTTTCCATCGAGTCAGCAAAACCCTCTTCACACTTATTTATTACTTCAGACCTCGGTCTCCCCAGGGCAGGTCGTCGGCGTCAGTAATGCTGCTTCTCATTGTTCCGCAGCAACCTTGAGCGAACTGCGGCTGGAAGTGCTGGAAACC